>NW_011503907.1:7507-8032 GCF_000495115.2 Populus euphratica | reverse complement strand
GATTGATGAATTTAAGAAATGAAATTGAAAGGATAAAGAGATGGTTAAACTTCAAAAACAGATGCCGGTGCAATCCAAACCGGAACACTGTTCGGTAATTAGGTCATATCTAGAGCTGTAGATCTCAAATTTATGTCTACTAAATATGGATGAAAATGTAAGATATAGGCCTACAACTTTTATATGGAGCCCAAGACTAAAAAGATCATTTTCAAGTCCAAATTGTAGCAACAACAAAAAAGTCCAAATCTGTCTTTTAGCTCCCAAGATCTAAAAAGGCCATTATCAAGTCCAAATTGTAGCAACAACAAAAAAGTCCAAATCTGTCTTTTAGCTCGAGCAATATTCAGTGTTTGGCCCATATATGGAGTTCTAAAAGTCCAAATGACTTGAATTTTTTATAAAAGAAAGCTGAGACAATTTACTACAACTTTCATGTTTCAAGTGGCTCCAATTTTGATGTTATCAATGATGTTTTGGGCAGACAAAAGAAGATAAGGATTGTCACCAAGTCAAAAGTTGGCC
>NW_011503907.1:7117-7223 GCF_000495115.2 Populus euphratica | reverse complement strand
TTATGTTCTTATTTTGTTTATCTATTTTTCTTTTTTTTATTATGTTTATCTAAGTTTATTATGTTAAGGTGAAAACGTTACACTAATGGTGTAAGAATAAGCATAG
>NW_011503907.1:351-6901 GCF_000495115.2 Populus euphratica | reverse complement strand
TGTATGGTATAACCGACACTTGAGCTATGAAAGGAACTTGATTTGTTGTTAACATAAGTTATAATCATGAATGCTTGACGAGATTTACAAGTATAAGATTAATCGAATAAGACGGCTAATATAATCATGTTAACAATTTATAATCTGATTGGAATCTCCTTTATGTGTGGTTTCCAATTGAATAATAAGAGTTTATACTATACTTGTTAGACATACTATTAATGGATCCTCTAATCTTGACATTGTTTGTTATCATTGTTTAATCCTTACATTAATATTCCATCTCGAAGTTCTCATCATCTTCTTCTTCTTCTCCTTCTTTTTCTTTATTATTATTATTATTAGTATTACTACTACTACTACTACTACTACTAGTATTATTATTGCTACTATTATTATTGTTGTTGTTGTTACTATTATTATTGTTTATAATTTGTACAATTAACCTCCACGTGCATGAGAGTGTAGTCACGTACATTAAGTGGTAGACTTTGTAGGGTATCCTCATCATTTTCAGAAAATATGGCCGAAGAAGATAACAAGTTACTTCATAATGAGAATAATGAGAATAACCGTGTTAGAACAGTTAGAGACCACATGAATCCCACAAGAACAAGTGCATCATCATGCATAGTTTTCCCTTCTGATATATCGCATTTTAATTTTAAGCCAGACATTTTTCAACTTTTATCTTCTTTTCATGGCTTAGATTTAGAAAATTCATACTTGCATTTAAGGGAATTTGAGGAGGTCTGCAACACATATAATGATTCAAATTGTATCATGAATACCATCAGATTAAAGCTTTTTCCTTTTTCATTAAAAGATAAAGCTAAAACATGGCTACAAAATTTGAGACTAGGATCCATTCGTGCTTGGGATAAAATGCAACATCAGTTTTTAAAGAAGTTTTTTCCATCTCATAGAACAAACTCTTTCAAAAGACAAATCACCACTTTCACTAAAAAACCAGGAGAAACATTTTACCAATGTTGAGATAGGTATTGAGACTTGCTTAATACTTGCCCTCATCATGGTTTTGAAACATAAAGATTGGTTTCACATTTCTATGAAGGGTTAACACCTAGAGATAAGCAAATGGTTGAATTGATGTGCAATGAAACTTTTAAAGATAAAGACCCTGATGAAGCAATGAAATACTTAGACTTGTTAGCTGAAAATGCTCAAAATTAGGACACCGCGGGTGCTTTTGAGGCACCGAGTAAAACTCAGCCTCATACATCTAGTGGATGTATGTACAACCTTAGGGAAGTTTATGACCTTCAAGCCAAGTTTGCATCTTTAGCTAGAAAAGTTAAGGCACTAAAATTGAAAAAGAGTGGTCAATTAAAATCTATTGAAAACATTATGTGTCAAATATGTGAAATAAATGAACACTCAACCAATAATTGTCAAACCTTGCCTTCTTTTAAGGAATGTCTCTATGAACAAGCTCATGCTTTAAATAGTTTCCAAAGGGCCATCCATAACCCATACTCACAAACATACAACCCTGGTTGGAGAAATCACCCAAATTTTAGTTGGAAGAGTGATAATAACAATGTATAAACTTCACAACTACCATTTTAAGCACATCACAATTTCTAAAATTCTCATGGATATGCACCACCTTATGCTCCACCTCCTAGAAGAAATCTTGAAGAAACATTACATGCATTCATTGAAAAGCAACGGATAATCAATACTCAACTTGCTTAAAACATAACAGATTTTAAAGATACTCTTGCAAAATTGACATCTACTCTCAGTTTCCAAGAGAAAGGTAACTTTCCAACTCAACCACAACAAAATCCTAAGGGGCAATACAATGCAAATGCAAGTAGTTCCGGAAGCCAACACATGGATCAAGTCAAATCAGTCACTATTAGGTGAGTTTACTTCCATATTCAGTTTTTTAAAGTCTCAATCTAAGTGAGTTAAAACCAACTTCTATAACTCTTTTACTTGCCGATAGATTTGTAAAAGTGCCTAGAGGAATAATTGAAGATGTGTTAGTACAAGTTGATAAATTCATTTATCTTGTGGATTTTGTTATCATGACACACAACCTATTGAAGCATGTAATTCATTTCATGTAATTCAAATATTGTCCTCATCAAATATTTCAAAGATGCATTTTCGACAATGAGTTAAGTAGTGTCATTAAATTTTGTCATTCTAAGGCATGTTGAGGTCATTTCTCATCAAGAAAGACAACTGTAAAAACCTTACAAAGTGGATTTTATTGGCCCACCATGTTCAAGGACTCACATGCATTCTGAAAAGCTTGTGAAAATTATCAAAAGTCAGGATTCATTTTAAAATATAAGGAATCTTTAGATAATCTTTTATTGACTTTTGAGACATATCCTGGTGGAGATATGCATTGTGCAATTCATGACTTATAGACCCATTTTCATAAAGAACATGATCGACTTAGTCTTAGGAATCTGACTAAAAAAGACCATGTTTGCCAGTTTTTAAGAAAATTGGATGGGAAGCCTATCCCCGACCCATAGAGATAGAGGGTGTTTAAGCCGTTCTTGGATGTAAAACTAAGGGAAGATGTGAGCTACAATCTTAACTACTTGTACATACATGTTTTTTTTTACATATAATAATAAAAGAGAAAGACAGACTTTAGCTGGCCTACATATAGGTGGTATGATTGCCTTTTTAATTTCTCATCTATAAAATCCTCTCTTCCTTCCTTTTATTTATACACAACCCATACATTCAATAAATATAGAAGTGTGTAGAAATGACAAGTTCCTCAAGTCATCAAATACAAAATATTTGTGTTTTTGGTGGATCTAGTCCTGGGAAAGAAATGGAGTTTTTAGAATCAGCAAATCATCTTGGTTAGGTGCTAGCTGAGAGAAAGATTCATTTAGTGTATGGGGGAGGCAGATTTGTGTATATATTTGTGCAATTCTTTGAATCTCTCTTCTAATTCTCATTTGAAAATGGACACTAATCTTGAAAAATTGAAAAAGTATTTTCCCGCTCTGCCTCAGAATGCGATTACAAAAATTTACCGTGCTAGATGTGCAAGATTGAGATTGTTAATGAATCATGGAATTCCTGAAGATATTCGTTGGTTGATTGAAGCAAAGGTCCGATTATCAGGTGAGTCCTCTAATTTCTTTATTTCACACATGCCTGGAACAGGTAAAAGCACTTTTGCAAAGAAACGTCGTGCAAAACGACTAGAAGTCTGTCATCGATGTGCTAGATGGACTTGTAATACACAATGTCGTTCTTTAGGAATGGTATCTATAAACCGTGAAGATAAAATACAATTCATTAAGGATGGCCTGAGTAAGGAGTCTTTAGATAATCTTCTATTGACTCTTGAGACGCATCCTAGTGGAGATGTGCATCGTGCAATTCATGATTTATGGCCACTATTTCATAAAGAACATGATCGACTTAGTCTTGGGAATCTGACTAAAAAAGACCCTGTTTGCCAGTTTTTAAGAAAACTGGATGGGAAGCCTATCCCCGACCCATAGAGGGCGTTTAAGCCGTTCTTGGACGTAAAACCAAGGGAAGATGTGAGCCACAATCACAACTACCTGTACATACACATGTTTTTTTTCAAAAGTAAATAAATAAATAAAAAGAGAGAGAGAGTGTGTGAGACTCTAGCTGGCCTACATATAGATGTTATGATTGCCTTTCTACTTTCTCATCTATAAAACCCTCTTTTCCTTCCTTTCATTTCTACTCAACCCATACATTTAACAAATACAGAAGTGTGTAGAAATGGCAAGTTCCTCAGGTCATCAAATAAGAAATATTTGTGTTTTCGGTGGATCTAGTCCTGGGAAAGAAAAGGAGTTTTTAGAATCAGCAAATCATCTTGGTTAGGTGCTAGCTGAGAGAAAGATTCATTTAGTGTATGGGGGAGGCAGTCTTGGGTTAATGGGAGGTGTGTCAATAGCTGCATTTTTAGGAGGTAGTCAAGTTTTGGGGGTTGTCCCTGAAGCTTTGGCACAAGGGGACATCATTGGAAAAACAATTGGAGAGGAACTTCAGGTCTCCACAATGTCGGCTCGAATGAATGCAATGTTTAACCATGCTGATGCTTTCATTGCTTTACCAGGTGGTCTAGGCACATTGGAAGAGATCTTTCATATTTCCTCTTGGGCTCAATTGCACATTCACCATAAACCCATAGGTTTGTTAAATGTTAATGGTTATTATGATAAGTTGTTGTCTTTTCTTGATCATGCTGTGGAACAGGAATTTCTAACATCTTCTGCACGACAAATCATAATCTCTGCTGCTACTGCTGAACAGTTGATTGACCAACTACAATCTTTCATTCCTGTGATTGATCCTTCCATGAGTCGCATAAATTGGTCATCTACGGGAAGCCGTAAAAAGCTTAGATTGGATTTGAGCCTTCATTTGTGAATTTTTGTGTCTTTTGGTTTTATTATTATGTTTTGTTATTTCTTATTTTTGTTTTAGTGTGTTTCAGGTTTTGTTAGTGTTCGTTATTTCAGGTGATATCTTTTATACTCTATCTTTCTACCTTAGAACATTGAGGACAATGTCTCGTTTTGGTTGGGGGGAGAGGGTAGTAGTTGATAAAAAAAAAAAATTGTTTTTCATTTCATAAAGCATGTGCATAATTGTTGTTACTAGGATGGCAGAGTAAAGGAGTTCTTTTGTTAAAGTGACTCTTGAGACGCATCTTAGTAATCATTCTTAACAAGGTCTATTATAATACTTCCTGAAATATTCAGGTTTATAAACTCTCGTATTGTTACCACTTAATTTTGCTCATATACTTATTTAACATGTATTCTTAAACCTTAATTTACACACACACACTTTAATATATGATTGTGGATTTCACATTGGATTATTATATTATTTATATTCTTTTGTTAAAGGTAATAACTAAGGGAAAGGGATAATATATAATTTAAAAAAACCAAAAAAAGAGCAAAAAAAAATGATGATAATAAAAATATAGATAAGTTTGGTTTCGTAGCCTCCCTAACCTAAGCAATTAAGCCTAAAGGGGTGTTTTAACACCTAATACCCTAAAGTCAACTGACTTGAAAGCTATTGGCCCAATGCTTATTACATGGGTTGAGGAGAAAAACTTAAGGGAATCAAACATTGCACTATCTATGTATCAGTATATGCGACCTAAGTTATTAAGCTCGTAGGGGTGTCTCAACACCTAATGCCCTAAGACTAACTGATCAGGGAGTCATTAGCCGAAAGCTCGTTACATGGGTTAAAGATGCATGATGTTTTAAGTTATATGTATATATATTAAAAAAAAGAGAGAGAAAGAAAAAAGAAAAAAAAATCCCCAACCTAAGGAAGTTAACCTTAAACATTAGAACAAAAAAATTGTTTTCTTCCAAGTAAAGACCCATAACAATGTGTTGATATATTGAGCATAAAAGAAAGATTTATTAATATCTAGTTTAGAGGTATTGAGCAGATATATAAATTTAATGAGAGTTTGTTTATCAAGATAGATTAATGGAGGTTGAATAATGAATATCTTGCTTTGTGGAATTTGCAAAGTATTTTTATTTTTTAACACTTTGATTACCAGGGACTAGTAATAAGCTGTTTAGGGGGGAGGGTGTGATTAGTACTTAAAAATGCATTTTTATCAAGGTTTTATGTCATCATTTTGCACTTGAAGTATTAAATAACTCCTTAACTAAAATATGTTTTATAATAATATATCTAATAATATAAGATATTTTGCACTTGAAGTATCAATAACTCCTTAACTAAAGCGTGTTTTATAATAATATATCTAATAATATAAGATACCTTTAATTTATGGTAAATGTTAATTTTAAATGCAGGCCTATCACATAACTAAAAGGATTGAGTAATGAATTTAATAACTGAAATTGAAATGACAAAGAGATGGCTAAACTTCAAAAAGAGATGTCGGTGTAATCCAAACCAGAACACTGTTTGGTAATTGGGTCATATCTGGAGTTGTAGATCTCAAATTTAGGTCTACTTAATATGGATGAAAAGGTAAGATATAGGCCTACAACTTTTATATGGAGCCCAAGACTAAAAAGATCATTTTCAAGTCCAAATTGTAGCAACAACAGTAAGACATAGGCCTACAACTTTTATATGGAGCCCAAGACTTAAAAAGGTCATTTTCAAGTCCAAATTGTAGCAATAACAAAGAAGTCAGAATCTATCTTCCAGCCCGAGCCCTGTTTAATGTTTGGCCTATATATGGAGTTCTAGAAGTCTAAATGACTTGAATTGTTAATACACGAAAGCTGAGATAATTTCCTATAACCTTCATGTTTTCAAGTGGTTCCAATTTTATCGTTATTAATAACGTTTTGGGCAGACAAGAAAAGATAAGGATTGTCACCAAGTCAAAAGTTGGCCACCCACTTATCAATTAGTCATCAAATCAATAGTTCCCAATTTTGGCCTATAAAAGGAGGCATTTGCCATGCATTTAGGCATCTTGGTTTCCAGATCAAAAGCATGCTCTTCCTTTCGCTCTTTGTATTTTTTGTAAGGTTTA
>NW_011503907.1:0-244 GCF_000495115.2 Populus euphratica | reverse complement strand
TTTACTTAGTTAACTTTTATCTTATTTATGTTCTTATATTGTTTATTTATTTTTCTTTTTTTTTTATTATGTTTAACTAAGTTTACTATGTCAAAGTGAAAAGGTTACACTAATGGTGCAAGAATAAGTATAATGTAAACTTAAGATGAACTTTAATATTTGATACTAACATGTTTTGTATTTGTTATCTTGTTCACTCTTTAATACTTTGCTTGTTAAATGACTAATCTTAATTTATGTTTTA
>NW_011503853.1:2987-8269 GCF_000495115.2 Populus euphratica | reverse complement strand
ATAATTTATATTTGGATTAATATATTAGGAATCTAATGGGTCACACATGTTATGAACCATTAGTCAAAAAAATCAAGTAAGGATTTAATTGAGTTAATTTATAAACAAATTCTTTTATTAATACATGAATATTATTCAAAGAAAAATATATATTTTACCAATCTATAGGATTTTTCATATTTCCTTATAAATAAAAAGTAATGCTGCTTATTTTCTAGTTGATGTATGTTAGAAAAAAATTACAAAAACATAAAATTAAAACTAGTATTTTAAGCATAACAATTCCTTTATTTTAAATAATAATTTAATTTTTTTTATAAATAATTTATGTGGATTGCTATTGAAAATTAAATAATTAGATAATTTATTATTTGCAACAATCGTAGCCTTTTAAAATTTATTCAATGCTAAAAATAGATCAAATTTATAAATAATAACTTTTTAAATAACTATGGAGATATGTCAAATAGAATTCTAAAAGTTCTAATTAATTTTGTTTTATAATTTTTACAGTGTGAATAATATCGAATGACCCAATAAACTAAGTCTTACCATACTTTTGAATCATCACTGAAATTGACTAGTTAACTTGTTGCTAGGCACCACCTATATGTTATAGGTAGCAAAATTCCTGTACAAGAAAAGAAACTAGTTAAGTTGCACATCAGAAGACAGCATAATTACTCCTGTCTTAGAGTTTGCATGGGAGCGAAAGACACTCAACACAGAAGTCAGAAGAGTGTTTAGCTTGTGCTGCCATTGACAAAATTATTGATGTCGCTGTTGTGGAACAGTACCACAGAAAACGACCGATCCATGGAGATAGTTCAAGGATCGAATATGTTTTGCATGAATGCGTTAATTTCAAGGATGATTTCTTTTTTATTAAGCTGGTCTCACCCCTGAAACTTTTAGTTTTTGGCATGTTCGGGGTGTTACTGGTTTTAGTTTAAAGTATTTTTTTTTAAAAAATATATTAAAATAATATTATTTTTAATTTTAAAAAAATTATTTTTAAAATTAACATGAAAATATAAAAATAAAATTTTAGCAATTTTTTTTTTTTAACTTTAAAGGAATATAATCTCAACTGCCTTCTTAAATGCGAGTTCATGTTCCATTCCAATTTATATTTATAATATTTGTTTCTTGTTTTAAAAATATTTTTAAAAAATTTAAATTTTTTGTTTTTTTAAATTAATTTTTTGTGTTTTTATATTGTTTTAATATAATGATATTAAGAATAATTTTTTTAAATAAAAAATATTTTTTAATATATTTTCAAATAAAAAATACTTTAAAAAACAATTACTATTACATTTCTAAATACCCTTTTAATTTTATTATATGGATATGATAATTAGATTTTCATTGCATGATATGTGGGAAGCGTTCATTAACACTAATTTTTCCATTTAGATCTCCAGATATTTGTTGGATCATTGGGTGACTTCACTGTTAATTTAAAATTTTAATAATTAAATTTGAATTATATTTAAGAACTAGATAGGTGTTCATCCTCAAATCCATATTATTTATTTATTTATTTTCATATTATATATGTCCATTGAATGCGAATAAGCATCCTAACTCGGTATTACCAACTTCTATTACTTTCTTTTCCTTCCCTGTCTTTTTTTTATAAATAATTTTACTAATAAAATTGGGGTTTTAATATAAAAAAATGATAAATTTGGCCTGCTATGCAAAATCAGAAATTACATCAGCTAGTCACTTGAAATAATTATGCACGCAAGCTTTTAGTAAAATTTAGGTTTGGCCCAAAATTTGTTGAGTTTGAGCTGGGCTCAAGTCATGGTATTTTTGGTTTGGCCCAGAATTTGTGCTTCATTTCTTAGCATTTGAACCCACATCTATGAAGGCATGTACGAAATAAAACAAAAGCAATTTCAGTTGAAATTAATAAAATATTTAATTAGAATATTGGAGTGATATGTGGATTACGGACCATGATGAATCCATTTTACTTAATATGCGTGATAGGTCTTAATGAATATATAATATGCTGACTATCATGTTTTATATATTGTCAGCGACAAATAAAAATATTATAAATAAATAGTGCATAAAAATATAAAATAATAAACTAAAATTCAAAAAAAATATTAGTTGTCAATTTTTTTTTTGTCAAATGTATGAAATTTCATTAAATAAGAGCACTAAAAAACATAACCCAATAAAAAAAATTAATTATTGAAAAATTGCATGTTTTTTAATGCAAGTGAACTACTTAATAAATAAAGAGACTATATATATATATATATAATCACCATAATAAAATTTTACCCAAAAGAGATAAAAATACTATAAATGGAACACGACATATAAAATAATAAATTTAAATTTAACAAATAAAAAATATGTTAGTTACCAAAAAAATTATGATTAGTGTAATACAATATGATCAAATATTCAACAAATATTATTACATTATTTTTGGTAAATATTATGCCATTTAAAAAATACTTAGGCATTATTTAGGATATAGTTGTCATAGCAGCTTGCATTTACCCATATAAATAGTTCTATAACAATCCTCAAATATACACATTTATGGATGTGATAATGGTCTCTATTCGCACGCTTTTGAGATGTCAAAACAACCCCTAAATATACACATTTATTGATTGTCTTAACAATCCATGATTATACACCCTATATTATCTTAATTAATCCAAACTCGTATATTTTTGTGCTGCTGTAACAACCTTTATTTAATTACATTCAAACTATCATTCCAGTAACTTTTGAAAATTAATAAAATATTTAATTAGAATATTAGAATGATACGTAGATTATAGAACATGATGAATCCATTTATTTAATATATGTGATAAGTGTTAATAAATATATAATATGTTGACTATTATGTTTTATATATTACCAACAACAAATAAAAATACTATAAATAAATTATTAGAGTCATATTTTTATATTCTGTATATAAATCACTGTACAATTATTAGAAACATATATTTAGGCTTTATTTTTACTATCTTGTTTCATTTTCTCATGTATTATATATTTATTGTATCCATAAATATAAAATATATAGAACAAAAATATTTTATTTTATATGGTATCAAAATTGACTTTTCTATATACATTTACTATTATATATATATATAGCCTTATCCAATACCCCATCCCAGGAAGCCTCCTCTTTGACATCTTCATCAATTTCGAATATTTTTTTTTATAATTTCTCCATTCTATTGATCACCCAGGTGTCATCCCAGTCTCCTTCTTTTTTAATAGTGATAATTATCCTATCTAAAAGCGAGTCATGAAAATGACAATGAATGAAAAAAAAAACAAATTGAATTTTGTTAATGATACCCTCTTCAAATCAACATATTCTATAACAGAAATTTGACTATGGAAATATTATAGCGATATAGTCTTGTTATGGATTCTCAACTCTATTGATAAATTCATTTTTAATTGTCTGATTTATCATTATTATCTCTATGATGTATGGCTTGATCTTGAGGGTTGTTTTTCTCAGAGCAACAATCCTAAAATTTTCAAATTGAAGTGTAACATTGCTACTTTCATTCAAGTTTTTATGACCATCTCTACATATTTTACCACACTTAAAGGTCTTAGATGAACTTGCCATGCTTAATCCCACATCAAAATGCACTTGTGATGTCCTAAAAGAATTAGCCCGTATGCAAGATATTGAGTGAGTTTTTTTAGTTTTTGATGGGGTTACATGACTCTTATGCTTTAATTTATAGCTAGATTTTGGTTATGGATCCTTTACCCCCTGTTATTAAAGCTTATTTGATTTTATATCGAGAGGAAAAGTAATGCTTTCTTTATATCTTTTGTGTTCCAACTGAATCTGCTGCCATGATAATTTCTCGTCCTTTCTCTCATTGTTCTAATAATAAAGGAAGAGGATGTGGTTATCTAAAATGCAACTATTGTGACTGTTATGGTCATTGGAAATTTCACTATTATAAGTTGCACGGTTATCCCAAAAACAAGTCTCAAAACCGTAAAACCTCTAATGGACAATCTGGTTTATTAATAGCAGTGAACAATGTCACTAGTCCTTAAACCTCTTCTGAGGTTACTATTCCTGGCCTCACCAATGACTAATGCTATCAACTTTTGGATCTTCTATCACCTTTGAACACTAACTTTGCCAATTTTGCTAGTAATCTTACCTCTTATGATTCTGCTTATTTCCCTAATCATGAATAGATTATTGATTTTGGTACCTCAAATCATATAATTTCAAATTTTTCATCCCTTGATAATGTTAAACCCCTTCATCAACTACGCCCCATTAAACTTTTAAATGGTAATATTATTTCTATAACTCATACTGACACATTACATATTTCCCCTGATATCTCCTTTTTTAATGTTCTATATATGCCTTCATTTAAATTTAATTTACTATTCATTAGCAAACTCACCATTATTTTCAATTGTGTTGCTATTCTTTTTTTATCTTTTGTGTTTTTTAGGATCTATCAGCAAGGAAGCTGATTTGAATGGTTAATGTATGAGATGAACTTTACTACGATAAACCTTTATCTGCCTTAGTTGCATCAATGACTTGATCACCCTTCTATTTCATGTATTCCAAAAACTTTACATATTTCTAATCAATATTTGGTTGCTATTAGAATGATATGTAGATTATGGAACATAATGAATCCATTTATTTAATATATGTGATAAGTCTTCATACATATATACTATGTTGACTATTATGTTTTATATATTACCAACAACAAATAAAAATACTATAAATAAATGATTAGAGCTATATCTCCACATTCTGTATATAAATCATTGTATAATTATTAGAAACATATATTTAGGCTTTATTCTTATAATATTGTTTCATTTCCTCATGTATTATATACTTATTGTAACCATAAATGTAAAATACATAGAACAAAAATCTTTTATTTTAGATAGTTTCAGAAATGACTTTTCTATATATGTTTTTTTTCTTTTGTAGCCATGTCCAATACCCCATCTCGAAAAGCCCTCTCTTTAACATCTTCATCAATTTCGAATATATCCTTTTTATAAATCCTCGATTCCACTTATCATCCAAGTGTCATCTGACACGACTAAAAGATTGATATCTTCTCTCAAGTGCAGGAGTGTCGAAGTAATAAATAACCCGGCAAGACCGGGGTCGAACCACAGGGAGGTTAATTGTAAAAATTATAAACAACAATTATAAACAATGAAAATAACAATAATAACAACAACAATAACAATAACAA
>NW_011503853.1:0-1777 GCF_000495115.2 Populus euphratica | reverse complement strand
AAATTAAAGGTATCTTGTATTATTAGATATATTATTATAAAACATGTTTTAGTTAAGGAGTTATTGATACTTCAAGTGCAAAATGATGATATAAAACCTTGATAAAAATGCACTTTTAAGTACTAATCATCATCCTAGTCTTCATCATTTTTAATGGTGACAATTATCTTACCTGAAAGTGAGCAATGAAAATGACATTAAATGACAAAAGCAAATTGAGTTTTATTAATGATACCGTCTCCAACATACTCTATAACAAAAATTCAACTATGAGAATATTATAGTGATATAGTCTTGTCATGAATTCTCAACTCCATTGATAAATCCATTATTAATAGTCTGATTTATCATGACTATTTTCGTGATGTATGGCTCGATCTTGAGGATTGTTTTTCTCAAAGCAACAATCCTAGAATTTTCAAATTAAAATGTGACATTGCTACTCTCATTCATAGCTTTATGACTATCTCTGTATATTTTACCACATTCAAAGGTCTCAGATGAACTTGTCATGCTTAATCCCACATCAAAATGCATTTGTGGTGTCCTAAAATAATTAACTCAAATGCAAGATATTGAGTGATTTTTTTAGTTTTTGATGGTGTTACATGACTCTTATGCTTTGATTTATAGCTAGATTTTGGTTATAGATCCTTTAACCCCCTGTTACCAAAGTTTATTCAATTTTATATCCAGAGGAGAAGCAATGCTTCCTTTGTATTTTTAGTGTTCCAATTGAATATGCTGCCATGGTAGTTCCTTGTCTTTTCTCTCATTGTTCTAATAATAAGGGAAGAGGATGTGGTTATCCAAAATGCAACTATTGTGACTATGATGGGCATTGAAAATTCCACTGTTATAAGTTGCACGGTTATCCTAAAAACAAGTCTTAATACTGTGAAACATCTAATGGGCATTTTGGTTTATCAATGGCAGTGAATAATGTCATTAGTGCTTCAACCTCTTCTGAGATTACTATCCCTAGCCTCACTAGTAACTAATGCTATCGACTTTTGGATCTTTTATCACCTTTGAACATTAACTCTGCTAATTTTGCTAGTAATCTTACCTCTTGTCATTTTACTTCTTTTGCTAATCATGAATAGATTATTGATTCTGGTATCTTAGATTATATAATTTTAAATTTTTCATCTCTTGATAATGTTCAACCCCTTCATCAACCATGCCCCGTTAAACTTTTAAATGGTGATGTTATTTCTATAACTCATACTGATACACTATATATTTCCCTTGATATCTCTCTTTCTAATGTTCTATATATGCCTTCATTTAAATTTAATTTGCTATCCATTAGCAAACTCACCATTGCTCTCAATTGTGTTGCTATTTTTTTTCTATCTTTTGTGTTTTTCAGGATCTATTAGCGAGGAAGCTAATTAGAATGAGTAAAGCTCAAGATAGACTTTACTACTACAAACATTTCTCTGCCTTAATTTTTCATACTTAAAATGTCCTTGAATCCATTATTTGGCATTAATGACTTAGTTACCCTTTTACTTCATGTATTCCAAAAACTTTACATATTTCTAATCAATATTTGGCTTTTAGAGCAAAACACACTTATCTGTCTTTTTTTTTAATACAATTAAAAGCACATTTTGTTTTAATTGGATTTATTGTGATACATAAGATGGTTATCCTACATCTCACATTCAAAAGCACATTATTTTTTAACAATTATGGATGACTACTCATGTAGTATATGAGTCTATCTCATGCATATGAAATTCAATACATTTACTTATATATATATATG
>NW_011503892.1:3082-8098 GCF_000495115.2 Populus euphratica | reverse complement strand
CACTTTCATAGCCCATACTATATGGTATAACCGACACCTGAGCTATGAAAGGAACTTGATTTGTTGTTAACATAAGTTATAATCATGAATACTTGATGAGATTTACAAGTATTAGCATTAATTGAATAAGATGACTAATGTAATCATGTTAACAATCTATAATCTGATTGGAACCTCCCTTGTGTGTGGTTTCCAATGGAATAATAAGAGTTTATACTATACTTGTTTGACATACCATTAGTGGATCCTCTAACCTTGACATTTATTGTTATCGTTGTTAAATCTTTACGTTAATATTCCATCTCAAAGTTCTCAGCTTCTTCTTCTTTTTCTTTATTATTATTATTATTACTACTACTACTACTACTATTATTAGTACTATTATTATTATTATTATTATTATTATTATTATTATTATTATTATTATTGTTGTTGTTGTAATTACTATTATTGTTGTTGTTGTTGTTGTTCTTGTTATTATTGTTGTATTATTGTTATTTATAATTTGTACAATTAACCTCCCTGTGGTTCGACCCCGGTCTTGCCGGGTTATTTATTACTTCAACACTCCTGCACTTGGGAGAAGACATCAAGCTTTTAGTCGTGTCACACATCTATGACAAACTTTCAATTATTTTGCACAATGTTTCTTTGCAACAGTATTTTTACATGTTCAAAGCATGTATGAAATGAAAGAATTGAAAGACTCACCTGATAATCGAACCTTTACTTCAATTAGCCAGCGAATATCTTCAGGAATTCCATGGTTCATTAACAATCTCAATCTTACATATCTATCACGGTAAATTCTTGTAATCGTATTCTAAGGTAGAGCGGAAAAATATTTTTTCAATTTTTCAAGCGTGGTGTCCATTTTCAAATGAGAAGAGATGTAAAGAAGGGAGAAAGAGCAAAGAATTGCACAAATATATACACAAATATCAATTATTATGGGAAATTGAAAGAACTAACTTAAATCATGGAGTACCATTATCCGCCATTTAACTAGGTGAAAGAAACTAGTAAAACAAAGGTCACGCCAAAAAGAAACATAAAATCAATGGGAGAAAAAGAATCAATCTTTATATAAAGGATCACCCAATTCAATAGAGTTATTTTCAATTGAAAAATTATCAAAGTAAACTTTCAAACGATATCTATTTACATTAAAAACATTACCATTATTTGGATTCTCGATATCATAATACACATGTTTCACTATAAAAAGACTGCTCCATCTTGATCTTAGTTTTCTAGGAAATAAATGGAGTCGAGAATTATAAAGTAAGACTTTTTGACCAACATTGAATGTTTTTCTCAGTATTTTCTTATCATGAAACTCTTTTATTCTTACTTTATAAATTCTTGAATTTTCATATTGACATTACCAAAAGATTGATGTCTTCTTCCAAGTGGAGGAGTGTCGAAGTAATAAATAACCCGACAAAATCGAGGTCGAACCACAGGAAGGTTAATTGCATAAATTATAAATAACAATAATACAACAACAATAAAATTGCTAGCTAAAAATACATAAAATTAGGACACTACAAGCACTTATGAGGCACCATATAAAACCAAACCTCACACATCTAATAGAGGTATGTACAACCTTAGGGAAGATCATTACCTTCAAGCTAATTTTGCATCTTTAGCTAAAAAAGTTGAGGCACTAGAATTGAAAAAGAGTGGTCAATTAAAATTTATTCAAGACATTGTATGTCAAATTTGTGAATCAAATGAACACTCAACCAATGGTTGTCCAACTTTGTCTTCTTTTAAGGAATGTCTCCACAAACAAGCTCATGCTTTAAATATTTTTCAAATGCCTAACCATAACCCATACTCGCAAACATACAACCATGGTTAGAGAAATCACCTAAATTTTAGTTGGAAAAGTGAGAACAACAATGCATAAACTTCACAACCACCATTTCAAGCACATCATAATTTTCAAAATTCTCGTGGATATGCACCTCCTTATTCCCCCCCTCCTAGAAAAAATCTTAAGGAAACATTGCATGTATTCATTAAAAAGCAAGAGGCAATCAACATTTAACTTGCTCAAAGCATGACAGATTTTAAAGATACTCTTGCAAAGTTCATATCTGCTCTAAGTATCCAAGAGAAAGGTAAGTTTCCAACTCAACCACAATAAAATCCCAAAGGGCAATACAATGTTAATGCAAGTAGCTCTACAAGCCAACATAGGATCTAGTCAAATTAGTCATCACTCTTTGCAATGGTAAGGTTATTGAAAAACTCACTCTTCAACCTTGTGAGAAAGATGATGAGTCAATCTTTTAGGGTAAGGAATGAGTTGAATCTAAACATTACAAAGAAAAGACTAATTCTCTGCCAGCACTTTCATTTTCTTATGCCATGACTAAACAAATGAAAGTCAATCATAACTTTGAAATCTTTAAAACTTTTAAATAGGTAAGGATCAATATACCTTTGTTGGATGCTATTAAATAGGTTCCTTCTTATGCTAAATTTTTGAAAGATCTATACACTATGAAGAGAAAACTGAATGTGAAAAAGAAAGCCTTTCTAGTCGAACAAGTGTCATTCTTCAGAACAATAATACTTTGAAATATAAAGACCCTGGTTGTCCTACAATTTATTACTTTATTGGAGAACATAAAATTGAAAGAGCCTTACTTAATTATGGAGCTAGTGTGAATTTACTTCCATATTTAGTTTTTCAAAGTTTCAATCTAGGTGAGTTAAAACCAACTTCTGTAACTCTTTTACTTGCCAATAAATCTATAAATGGGCCTAAAGGAATGATTAAAGATGTGTTAGTACAAGTCGATAAAGTCATTTATTCTATGAATTTTATTGTCTTGGACACACAACATGTTAAATCATGTAATTCATTTCATGTTATTTTAGGACGTCCGTTTCTTACAACTTCTAATGCATTGATTAATTGTAGGAATGGACTAATAAAGCTATCTTTTAGAAACATGGCATTGGAGATGAATATTTTCAACATTTATAAGCAACTTGGAGATGATAATGATTTACAAGAAGTGGATTTTACAGAAAAATTAGTTCATGATCAATTTCAAACCAATTTTAGTGAAATTGAGATTGATGAATCTGATAATTTACAAATAGTTTATTTTCAGGAAGAATAAAAAATAAATAGTTGGAGACCAAAAATTAAGGAATTGTCACCACGATCAATTCAGTCCATTCCTTTAAGTGTCCAACCACCTAAACCTGATTTGAAGTCGTTACCATTCAATTTCAAATACTCATTTTTGGGAGAAAATGAAACCTTTTAGTAATAATCTCTTTCAAACTTAATGCATATCAAGAAGGTAAGTTATTACAAACTCTAAAAATGCACAAAAATGCATTAGGATGGACCATAATTGACATTAAAGGAATTAGTCCTTTGATTTGCACACATAGGATTTATTTGGAAGAAAATGTTAATCCCTCTAGAGAAATGCAACAAAGGCTGAATCCTAATATGAAAGAAGTAGTGAAAAATAAAGTCATTAAGCTTCTATATAATGGAATCATTTATCCTATTTTTAATAGCAAATGGGTAAGTCCTACCGAAGTTGTACCCAAGAAGTCTGGAGTCATTGTGATAACAAATGAGAAAAATGAGTTAATTCCAACTAGGACTATTACTAGTTGGTGCATGTGTATTGACTATAGGAAACTTAATTCAATGACTAAAATAGATCATTTTCCTTTACCTTTCATGGATCAAATCCTAGAAAGAGTTGCAGTTCATGAATTTTATTGTTTCCTAGATGGCTATTCAGATTACAACCAAATTGAAATTGCATTGGAATATTGAGAGAAAACTACTTTCACATGTTCATTTGGTATTTTTACATATCGAAGGATGCCTTTTGGATTATGTAATGCACCAGCAATGTTTCAAAGATTCATGCTCAATATATTTAGTGCTATGGTTGAATGTTTTCTTGGAATTTTTATGGATGATTTTTCTATTTTTGGTAATTCATTTGATGATTGTTTGACTAACTTAGAAAAAGTTTTGAGCAGGTGTGAAGAGAAGAATCTTGTGCTGAATTGGGAAAAATGTCATTTTATGGTAACAAACGGCATTGTACTTGGTCACATTGTTTCATCAAAAGGAATTGAGGTTGACAAATCTAAAATTGAGTTAATTGCAAACTTGCCAACACCAAAATCTCTTAAAGATGTTAGATCATTCCTGGGACATGCTGGTTTTTATAGAAGGTTCATCAAAGATTTTAGTGTAATATCTAAGCCTTTAAGTAACCTTCTAACAAAGGATACTATTTTTGAATGGACTGAACATTGTGAAGAAGCCTTTGTTAAACTTAAAAACTTGCTTACTTGTGCTCCTATCATTCAACCTCCCGATTGGTCATTACCTTTTGAAATAATGTGTGATGCTAGTGATTATGCCGTAGGTGCTGTTTTGGGACAAAGAAAAGATAAGAAACCTTATGTAATTTACTATGCAAGTAAAACTTTAAATAGTGCTCAAATGAATTATACCACCACTGAAAAAGAATTACTTGCAGTAGTATTTGCATGTGAAAAATTCAGATCTTATCTTGTTGGCTCACCTGTTGTTGTTTTTAGTGATCATGCAGCATTGAAATATCTTCTTTCTAAGAAAGATTCCAAGGCTAGATTGGTGCGGTGGATTTTATTACTTCAAGAATTTGATATCACAATCAAAGATAAGAAAGGCAGCGAAAATGTTGTCGCAGATCACTTGTCAAGATTGACAACAGATTCGAAAACTGACATCACACCAATCGATGACTACTTTCCTGATGAATCTTTACTTTCTGTCTCTACAATGCCTTGGTTTGCTAATATTGTCAATTTTCTTGTTTCAGGACAATTGCCAGCTCATTGGAATACCCAAGATAAAAGAAAGTTTTTGAACGAAGTGAAGAACTTTTATTGGGATGATCCTTATTTATTCAAATATTGTCCTGATCAAATATTTCGAAGATGCATTCCTGACAATGAGGTAAGTAG
>NW_011503892.1:0-3072 GCF_000495115.2 Populus euphratica | reverse complement strand
TGCAATTTAAGTTCTTTAAGTCATCAATCAATCCTTTAATTTATGTGATAGGCCTGCATTAAAAATAGACATTTACCATAAATTAAAGGTATCTTATATTATTAGATATATTATTATAAAACATGTTTTGGTTAAGGAGATATTGATACTTCAAGTGCAAAATGATGATATAAAACCATGATAAAAATGCACTTTTAAGTACTAATCACCTGGTTGTCCTACAATTTCTTGCTTTATTGGAGAACATAAAATTGAAAGAGCCTTACTTAATTATGGAGCTAGTGTGAATTTACTTTCATATTTAGTTTTTCAAAGTTTCAATATAGGTGAGTTAAAACCAACTTCTGTAACTCTTTTACTTGCCAATAAATCTATAAATGGGCCTAAAGGAATGATTAAAGATGTGTTAGTACAAGTCGATAAAGTCATTTATTCTATGAATTTTATTGTCTTGGACACACAACATGTTAAATCATGTAATTCATTTCATGTTATTTTAGGACGTCCGTTTCTTACAACTTCTAATGCATTGATTAATTGTAGGAATGGACTAATAAAGCTATCTTTTAAAAACATGGCATTGGAGATGAATATTTTCAACATTTATAAGCAACTTGGAGATGATAATGATTTACAGAAGTGGAGTTTACAGAAAAATTAGTTCATGATCAATTTCAAACCAATTTTAGTGAAATTGAGATTGATGAATCTGATAATTTGCAAATAGTTTATTTTCAGGAAGAATAAAAAATAAATAGTTGGAGACCAAAAGTAATTGGAGGCCACAAATTGAGGAATTGCCACCACGACCAATTAAGTCCATACCTTCAAGTGTTCAACCACCAAAACCTGATTTGAAGCCGTTGCCATCCAATCTCAAATACTCATTTTTGGGAGAAAATGAAACTTTTCCGGTAATAATCTCTTTTCAAACTTAATGCAATCAAGAAGGTAAGTTATTACAAACTCTGAAAATGCACAAAAATGCATTAGGATGGACCATAATTGACATTAAAGGAATTTAAGTTATTACAAACTCTGAAAATGCACAAAAAAGCATTAGGATGGACCATAGCTGATATAAAAGGAATTAGTCCTTTGATTTGTACACACAGAATTTATTTAGAGGAAAATGCTAAACCCTCTAGAGAAATGCAACGAAGGCTAAATCCTAATATGAAAGAAGTAGTGAAAAATGAAGTCATTAAGCTTCTAGATAATGAAATCATTTATCCTATTTCTGACAGCAAATGGGTAAGTCCTACCCAAGTTGTACCTAAGAAGTCTGGAGTCACTGTGATAACAAATGAGAAAAATGAGTTAATTCCAACTAGGACTATTACTAGTTGGTGCATGTGTATTGACTATAAGAAACTTAATTCAATGACTAAAAAAGATCATTTTCCTTTACCTTTCATGGATCAAATCCTAGAAAGAGTTGCAGGTCATGAATTTTATTGTTTCCTAGATGGCTATTCGGGTTACAACCAAATTGAAATTGCATTGGAAGATCAAGAAAAGACTACTTTCACATGTCCATTTGGTACTTTTGCATATCGAAGGATGCCTTTTGGATTATGTAATGCACCAGCAATGTTTCAAAGATTCATGCTCAATATATTTAGTGCTATGGTTGAATGTTTTCTTGGAATTTTTATGGATGATTTTTCTATTTTTGGTGATTCATTTGATGATTGTTTGACTAACTTAGAAAAAGTCTTGAGCAGGTGTGAAGAGAAGAATCTTATACTGAATTGGAAAGTTATATACAAGAAAAGTGAAAAGAGAAAATAAAATAAATATTATAATTTATACAAGGACTTACCTCCCCGGCAACGGCGCCAAAAACTTGACACGACTAAAAGATTGATGTCTTCTCCCAAGTGCAGGAGTGTTGAAGTAATAAATAACCCGGCAAGACCGGGGTAGAACCACAGAGAGGTTAATTTACAAATTATAAACAACAACAATAACAATAATAACAATAATAACAACAATAACAATAACAATAACAACAACAACAACAACAATAATAATAGTAGTAGTAGTAGTATCAATAATAATAATAATAATAAAGAAAAAGAAGGATAAGAAGAAGATGAGAACTTGGAGATGGAATATTAATGTAAGGATTAAACGATGATAATAACAAATGTCAAGGTTCCAATCAGATTTTATATTGTTAACATGATTACATTAGTTATTTTATTCGATTAATGTTAATACTTGTAAATATTGTTAAGCATTCATGATTATAACTTATGTTAATAACAAATCAAGTTCTTTTCATAGCTCAGGTGTTGGTGATACCATACAGTATGGGCTATGAGAGTGCCAAGCATTTGTTGTACCAAATCAAGTTCCTTTCATAGCTCAGGTGTCGGTTATACCATACAGTATGAACTATGAAAGTGCCAAGCATTTGTTGTACCAAGTGTTATACAACATAAATCAAGATTAGTCATTTAGCAAGTAAAGTATTAAAGAGTGAACAAGATAACAAATACAAAACATGTTAGTATCAAACATTAAAGTCCATATTAAGTTTACACTATACTTATTCTTACACCATTAGAGTAACCTTTTCACCTTGACATAATAAACTTAGCTAAACATAATAAAAAAAAGAAAAATAAATAAACAAAATAAGAACATAAATAAGATAAGAGTTAACTAAGTAAAGGAAAGGAAATGAAAGGCATAAACTTGATATTAATGAAAGCAAAGCATAAATATTACAAAAACTACAAAGAGAGAAAGCAAGAGCATGATCTTGATCTGCAAACCAAGATGCCTAAATCATGGAAAATGCCTCCTTTTATAGGCCAAAATTAGGAACTATTGATTTGATGACTAATTGATGAGTGGGTGACCAACTCTTGACTTGGTGACAATCCTTATCTTCTCTTGTCTGCCTAAAACGTCATTGATAACGTCAAAATTGGAGCCACTTCAAAACATGAAAGTTGTAGGAAATTGTCTCAGCTTTCTTGTGTAAACAATTAAGGTCATTTGGATTTCTAGAACTCCAGATATGGGCCAAACACTGAATAGTGCTCGGGCTGGAAGACA
>NW_011503857.1:0-8244 GCF_000495115.2 Populus euphratica | reverse complement strand
AGACAATCATAAATAAATAATGTTTTGTATTATTTTTCATAAAACAAAATATTATGATAATATTTAGTATAATGTGGTATTAGTGGATGCACGTCATATATTATTAGATAGATCTTAATAATATGACATGATTGTTATGTATGATAAATAGAATAATACTCTCCACGTAAAAAAGAAAAAGATGTATAGTGTTAGTATCCTAGAAGGAAAGGGTAGTTATTGAATCTAATTCAAATATAAAAAAGAATTATTATCCTTATCATAGTTCATGAAGAAGGTAGAGAATGAGTGGTTATGCTTTAATGTTTGATAGTAGTGCTATAAAGAAAAAGGTTGAAGACAACCTTACAAAAATTCAGGAGGTTCTAATAGAATTTACAAACATGATACTAGAACAATTTCCTCAAGAGTTACCCCCTAATAAGAGACATCCATTACCACATCAATATAATTATAAGTTCTAACTTGCCAAACAAGTTAGCATATATGTTTAGCTCCGAGGAGTTTGAAGAATTGTAGCAGTAAGTGGTAAGGTTAATAGGTATATTTAGAAGAGTCCTTGCATAATTTTAGACCTTTTAGTTTCAAAAAAAGATGGTTCATGACATATATATCTGGATAGAAGATCCATCAACAGATCACCATGAAATACAGGCACCCCGTATCATAATTTGATGATGTATTGCATCAACTAGCTAGTTTTAAGATGTTCTTAAAAATTAACTTTAAAATAGGTTCCATCAAATTAGAATCAAAAGAAAGGATGAGTGGAAAACAAATTTGAAGACATAATATGGATTGATTAAGTGATTTGCAATATCATTTGAGTTATCCAATACTCTTAGGACTTTCATTATATTTATGTATCAGGTCTTAAGATTATTCTATACAAGTTTATAGTAGTCTACTTTAATAATATCCTCAATTATAATCCATATTCAGAATCTCATTTGGAACACCTTTCATTTGGAACACCTTTAAGTTGTTTATAACACATTGAGGTAGTGGCAATTATATGTTAATCACAAGAAATATAAGTTCCTCACCAATAAATCATATATATGGGTTTTGTTGTTTTTGTTGATAGCGTCCAAGCTGATCAATCCATAGTGGTAGCAATTATAGAGTGGCCTACTCCAAAAGTTATTCATTTTGTATAGAGTTTTTATAGGCTAGCATCTTTTTAAAGATGGTTCATCCATAATTTCAGTGCTCTAATTGAGCCTATTATTAAATGTCTAAAAAAGCAGAACTTCTAGTGCATAGAAAAGATAAAAGTTATCTTTCAATTAGTAAAACAAAAAATGATTTAGGCTCATATACTAGCACTTCCTAATTTTAACAAATTACTTGAGGTGATTTATATTGCATTGGTCTAAGCATTAGAAGTTTTTTAGCCAAAACATAAGACTTGTGGTATTTTTTAAATAAGAAATGTTTAAAGAAAAATTACTTTATATGTGATCTTAAAATCTATCTCATTATTTTAGCATTCAAACATCGGTGGTATTACCTGGTAAAGAAGAAGTTCATACTTATAACTTATTATAAAAGCTTTAAAATATATCGGTAGGTAGTAGAAGTTGAGTTGTTAACATGCCTATTAGGTTTATGACACGACCAAAAGATTGATTTCTCCTCTCAATTACAAAAATGTTGAAGTAATAAATAATCCAGCAAGACCAAGGTTGAACCATAGAGAGGTGAACTATATAAAATTATAAACAATAAATGAAAAGGAGTTGAAGAGAATTCTTAAGATGTAATATTGATGGAAGGATTAAACAAGGATAAAATAATTGTCAAGGTTAAAGGATTCATTAATGATATTTCAAACAAGTATAGTATAAAGTATTTTTATTACTTAGTTGGAAACCACATATAAAGGAAGTTTCAATCGGGTTATAAATTGTTAATATCATTACATTAGTTATCTTATTCGAATAAAGTTAATACTTGTAAATGTTTTCATGTATTCATGATGCTAACTTATGTTAACAACCAATCAAGTTTCTTTTATAGCACAGGTGTCGGTTATACCATATGGTTGGTTATGAAAATATCAAGTATTCGTTGTACCAAGGTTTATACTAAATAAATCTAAATTAACCATTTAACAAGAAAGTATTAAAAGTGAACAAGATAGCAAATACAAAATATGTTAGTATCAAACATTAAAGTCTATGTTGAGTTTATATTATACTTATTCTTACAACATTAGTGTAACCTTTTCACCTTGACATAATAAACTTAACTAAACATAATGAAAAAGAGAAACATAAATAAACAAGATAAGAGCATAAATAAGATATAACTTAACCAAGTAAAGAAAAGGAAATAAAAAGCATAAACAAGATATTAATATAAACAAAACTTAAGCACTACAAAAATATAAAGAGAGAGAGAGAGAGCAAGAACATGATCTTGATCTGAAAACCAAAATGCCTAATGGTCAATACCTTCTTTTATATGTCAAAATTTGAAAATATTAATTTGATGACTAATTATTGAGTGGATGGCCACCTCTTGACTTGGTAACAATCCTTATCTTCTTATCTACAGAAAATATTACTACTGAGATCAAAATTTGAATAAATAATCTCGTGAAAGTTCTGGAAAATTGTCTCAGCTTTCCAACAAAACATAAATGAGGTCATTTGGACTTCTAGAACTCGAGATATGAGCTAAACACTGAATAGTGTCTAGGTTGCAAGATAGATTCGAATTTCTTTTTTTATGCTAAGATTTGGACTTCCAAACAATAGAATTTATTTTTGGACTCCTATGAATGTTTTAGACCTATATCTTAACTTTTTAGCCATATAAACCAAACTGAAATCCAAGATCTACAACTCTAAATATGATTCAAGGACTGAACAGCGTTCTAGATTGAATTAAATCAGTATCTCTTTTCTAAGCTTAGCCTTTTCTTTGTCATTTCACTTTCAATAGTTAATCACATCAATCAATTCTAATTTTGAGATATGCTTGCATTTAAAATAAGCATTTACCATAAATTAAAGCTAAACATGCTCTAGTAAAGGAGTTATTGATGTTTCAAATGAAAAATGATGTTATAAAATCTCGATAAAAATACACTTTTAAGTATTAATCAGTTTCTTTTCTACAAGAGTTCATATTTTTTTTAAGGCACCAATCTAGTAGTCTTAACAAGGTTGTGAATGCACTTAGTAGTTTAGGTATCCTACTTAACACTATGCATACCTATATGGTAAGATTTGATACCTTTAAAAAGTTGTACTTAAAAGACCCATCTTTTAGGATGATTTTTGTTAAGTTGATAGATAGAGATAAGCACAATGATTTCATACTCGTGAATGGTTATTTATTTCAAGTGAAGTATTTATATACTCATAATTTTTCACTGTAAAAGTATATTATATGTTACATTATAAGGATCACTTTAAGCATGACAAGACGTTACCCTAGTGTCATTGTAAAGTGTCATTGGATTACTATTAGCCTAAATTGTCACGTCAAGTATCAAGTTTTGTAAAAAGGTGTTATTTTACAGCAATCTAAAGGTACTTTATGAAATATAAGGTTCTTATTCTAGATTCTTTTTTATTGGATGTCAAGATGGATTTTTTATTGAGCTTACCCTATACCCAATGAGCTATAGTTATATCTTCATAATGGTGGATAGGTTTTTGAAGATGATCAATTTTATTACATATAGAAAGATGGTGAACGTTTTTTGGATAGCCCACCTTTACATTTGAAAGGCAGCACATATGTTTGAGGTCTTCATCTCCATCACTTCAGAATAGATTATAAAGCTTATGAGTAATTTCTAGAAGATCTTATAAGTAAAGGTTAATCCCTGAGTAAATTTTATTAGTTCAATGGTTAGAATGAAGTGTTTAACTATAACATATGGAATCTACTATGAAATTTAGTAAAAGACAAGGTTAGAGCTTGCCTATAAGAGGTTTAAAAATCAGACTATCTAATTAAGCTTATTTAAGCTTATATGTGGACAAAATCTTTACAGCAAGCTTAAGTTATCACCAATTCCTTATACTAAATAACCAAGTATGCATGCTGAAGGTATGACAGATTATTTATAAAGGTATATAAAAAGATCGAGCAAGCTTTTTTCGATAATAATATCAAGTATAAAGCCTAAGGTGATACTCATTGTAGAAAGGTCGTTTTTGAGTTTGGAAACTTTTTTTTTTTTAAGTACTTCCTCGTTATAAATTTCCTATAAATAAGTACAACAAACTTAAGGAAAGAAAGATTAGTCATTGTGAGGCCTTTTAGAAGATTAGTGATAATGCCTATAAATTATGCTTTTAAAATCACTTGAAGACTTCTGATATTTTTATTGTGTAGCATTTATCTTTATACTTAATGAATGACAAAAATTCAAGGACGAGTTGAGATTGATATCGGCATGTCAAAGAGTCTGATTGTTTTTAATATTTAGTTATTCATATGCCATCAATGGATTATACTAAGTGTTTGGCATCCTTGTTTAAGAACTCGTTGTACAAAACTAAACCTAAATATAGGTCTATTCATACTAGACCAATAACATGAAATAAACAAAAAAAATTATAATTTTCAATCCAACTACCGAATCAAACTTAAATTTTATCAGATGATTCTTCATGTCTAATTTTATAGGATGCCTGAATTGTTGTAACTAGTTGGGCTCTAAAAGACCTTTAACTTAGACCTCAAAGATATTGTTTGAGTCAATTTTATTATTTTTTTTCTTTTTTCTTTTTTCTTTTTGTATTTTCAATTTAATTTTGAATTTTATGTTATACTTCCTTTTATTTAGGATTTTAATTCTCCTACCTTGTGAATTTTGGTTTTCTAGCCTATTTAAAAAGTTATAAATCTCTTAGAAAGACATATCATATTAGAGATAATTATTCAAAAATAAAATATAAATTAAGATTTTTGTATGAAAACCCCCTTTAACATCAATTATGTCTTTATTTGTTTATTGTCTTCTTATGTTTTGTTTTTTATCTACATCAAATGTATCTAATATGTCAAATAATATTTATTATCAACATTATAGTCATTGATTCTTTCAATAAAGTTTAAAATCTTTTTAAAATGTTATTCTACCTTACACAATGATTTTACAATCAATATTATTTCAGAACAAATGAAACATAAGTAAATGAATCCTCTCTATATTACATAGTTACTTTTATATGGTTCATGTTATACCTAATATCTACTCACTTATTATTCTTGATCAAGGCAATATGTAAACAAGATTAAAACATAGCATTCTCTATATAACTTGGTGATTTCAAATTTATGGATCACTTACACAATTATTATGTTAGTCTTTCTATAAATACCAGTAATCTCTCCATATGTGATCCTTATGGGTCAATTTAGTTACCTATTATTTTACAAGCACCTATATATTTTTTCCAAATATCCCTCATGTCTCAACCTATGAGAATTTATTCTTCATTTTATAAAAGAAAGAACACGATATTTACTAGTCTCAACAACTCTAATTAATATCTAGTATTAATAGAGTATCAACTAGAAATATTTAGGAATAATATCTTAATGCAAATTAAACCCTTATAATTATAATTACTTTATAATTTACTTTGCAAAATATTTTTGTCTCAAAAATTTAATCTTTACTCTATATATATTAATAAAACATAGATAAATACCAAATATAAAGAACACCTTATATTAACAAAATATTTTTTAAATGAATATAAAAAATAAATAATGCCTTAGTTTTTTCAATGAAAACAAATTGAAAAATAAGTTTTTAAAGTTCAAAAATTCAAACCTTGATTTTTCAATTATAAAATGATGTAGAGGACAATAAGTCATTTATCATAATAGACCATGTATCATCCACTTAGTGGGGAAAAAAAACCTAAGCATATGATCCATTTAGAAAAAATTATATATCTAGACATAAGAACCTTGGATTCCCAATCCAGATGCGCCTAAGCTTTTGGATCTTTAGCGAGGCATATGGGTCTAGCTTGCTAGACTTAGCTATACATGATCTTTTTATCAATTTTGATTAATGTTATTTATATTTTATTTAATACCACCTTTCTCATTTATTTATTTTATTTCTTATTTTGAATTACTTTTTATATAAATTTTGATTAATGTCCTTTTAGTTTCTTAAATTATTTAGTTCTTCTAAATTAGTAACTAGTCTATTTTTTATTTTTTTATTTTATAATACTTTGAAAATATTATTGAGATTTATCTTTAAATTTCTTCCCTTTTATATTTTATATAAATAAATCATATTTACATCAAATATTTTTAAAAATAAAAATAATTTATCCTTAATGATTAGAATTAATCTCTAAGAGAAAATAAATAAATAAAATAAAATAAAAAGGATAGTTTAGGTTCAATATTGCATGTGCATCTATCTTTTGCTTTTTACTAAATATATTAGTCTTTTATTTCAATATTTAATTAGCGTTACCAACTTTTTTAATTTGTTAGTTTATATTTTTAAAATTTATTTTATTATATGTAAATAATATGTTTTTTAATTAAAAATCATAATAACAAATAGACATACATAATATTAATATTTTTTTATTTGCATTAAAAAAAACTAAAAAAAACTCACTTTTTCACTATACACTAAGACATAGTTCATTATAAATTGAAATTATGAAATGATCATTTTACCTTTATTAAAAAAAATCAACAAACATGTTATATAATAGAGTCTTTTCCACATGACTCATTTAATGTTACCACATTTATCAGGACAGATAAGCATTCTCATATTGTTTAGTATAGTAAAATTACTTAATTATTGTTAAATATATATATATATATAAGTGGTTTCTTTATCTTTTATTTTTTTAAATATAGTGAAATGATCTAATTACCTTAAAAAAACTATTAAGATGGCATCCATGGGCTTTTTGTATTTTCAACATGGTTTTTCAATTATAATTAAGATGATATGGAGCAATTTCATATTTTAATAAATATAAAGTATTATTCAAAAAATAAAAGTAATTGACATATACGTGGGGAGTATCAGTACCATTCAAACTACATATAAGGTGTCATCCGACAATCAAACAATGGCTTTTGAGATGGCATACGAATTGTTTCAACAACCTTTCCATCCTTCAATGGTGCATGTGGCCAATAGACCTCTAGTTTAGGGTTAATAATCTTTTTTTTTCTCTTCTTCTCGATTTTCATGCCTAACCCTCTTATTTTTTAAAGTAACCTTTCAATTTATTTTTTATTTAGATTTGATCCTTGTTTTTTATTACTATTTGTTTTATTTGAAATAATCTCTATTTTTTTTAAATTTCATCCTCCTAATCTATCATGTTTGATACTCATTCTTTTGATTGTTGTTTTTTTACTTTTAATCTTATTCTTGATTTATTTTACTTTTTTAGTTTTTTCCCTCATTATTTTATTTCATTTAATTTGTATACCATATTTGATCCTTATTTTTTTAACTGTTATTTTATTGTTTTTTTCTCATTTTCTTGATTTATTTTATTTTTAATTTCTTCTCTTATTTTTTTATTTTATCTAATTTTATACTAGATTTGGTCCCTTTTTTTAATTGCTACTTGTTTTTATCCTTTGACTAATTTATTTTATTTTTTAATTTCTTCTCCCATTGTTTTATTTCATTTAATTTTATACTAGATTTGATTTTTATTTTTTTATTGCAATTTATTTTTTAATTTTGGTTGATTGAAAATTTTTCTTTGTTGCTTTTCAAGTTTGTCTTCTATGAGTAACCTGGTCTTATAACTCGGATCATGAATTTTAAATATTAGCCCGAACTAAGCCTTTTGTAAGTTTGCTTTAAATGTTTTTATTTTTATTTTATCCTTTTACATTAGGCTATTTGGCTCTTAGCTTTGTGATATTTGTTGCTTTCCATTCTAAGAGGTTATTCTAATCTCATATCTTGGATTACATGTTAGTCAAATTAACCCGGATTAATTCAGGTTTTTTTATATTTTTTATTGATTTTTTTTAATTTTTTCTTTTATTATTTAGTTTGCTTAAGAGTTGACCTTTATTATTATTTTTTTTAATAAAGTTATCCCGATCTCATAATAAATTTAGCATGTTGACTCAAGTCAATTTTTTTGTTATTTTTTAAAATTAATATTTATTTTTCAGATTATTATTCATCATTTAATTTGTATGTAATTAAGCTTTATATTATTATTTTTTTATGAATTTATCATATTTTCA
>NW_011503704.1:0-8949 GCF_000495115.2 Populus euphratica | reverse complement strand
GAATTGATGTGCAATGGAACTTTTGAAGATAAAGACCCTGATGAAGCAATGGAGTACTTAGACTTATTAGCTGAAAACGCTCAAAATTGGGACACCGCGGGTACTTATGAGGCATCGAGTAAAACTCAACCTCATACATCTAGTGGAGGTATGTACAACCTTAGGGAAGATCATGACCTTCAAGCCAAGTTTGCATCTTTAGCTAGAAAAGTCGAGGCACTAGAATTGAAAAAAAGTGGTCAATTAAAATCTTTTGAAAACATTATATGTCAAATATGTGAAACAAATGAACACTCAACCAACGATTGTCCAACCTTGCCTTCTTTTAAGGAATGTCTCCATGAACAAGCCCATGCTTTAAATAGTTTCCAAAGGCCCAACCACAACCCATACTCACAAACATACAACCCTGGTTGGAGGAATCACCCAAATTTCAGTTGGAAGAGTGACAACAACAATGCACAAACTTCACAACCACCGTTTCAAGCACACCATAATTTCCAAAATTCTCATGGATATGCACCTTCTTATGCTCCACCTTCTAGAAGAAATCTTGAGGAAACATTGCATACATTTATTGAAAAGCAAGAGATAATTAATACTCAACTTGTTCAAAACATGACAGATTTTAAAGATACTCTTGCTAAATTAACATCTGCTCTCAGTTTCCAAGAGAAAGGTAAGTTTCCATCTCAACCGCAACAAAATCCTAAGGGGCAATACAATGCAAATGCAAGTAGTTCCGGAAGCCAACACATGGATCAAGTCAAATCAGTCACTACTCTGCGCAGTGGTAAGGTTATTGAAAAACCTTCTCTTGAACCTTATGAGAAAGATGATGAGTCAATCTCTGAGGGTAAGGAAGGGGATGAATCTGAAAATTGTAAAGAAACGACTGATTCACCGCCAGCACTTCCATTTCCTCAAGCCATGACCAAACAAAGGAAAGTTAATCACAACTCTGAAATTTTTGAAATTTTCAAACAGGTAAGGATCAATATACCATTGTTGGATGCTATTAAACAGGTTCCTTTCTATGCTAAATTTTTGAAAGATCTATGCACTGTGAAGAGGAAACTGAATGTGAAAAAGAAAGCCTTTCTAGCCGAACAAGTAAGTGCTATTCTTCATAACAATAATGCTTTGAAATATAAAGACCCTGGTTGTCCTACAATTTCTTGCTTTATTGGAGAGCATAAAATTGAAAGAGCCTTACTTGATCTTGGAGCTAGTGTGAATTTACTTCCATATTCAGTTTTTCAAAGTCTCAATCTAGGTGAGTTAAAACCAACTTCTATATCTCTTTTACTTGCCGATAGATCTGTAAAAGTGCCTAGAGGAATAATTGAAGATGTGTTAGTACAAGTCGATAAATTCATTTATCTTGTGGATTTTATTGTCTTGGACACAGAACCTGTTGAAGCATGTAATTCATTTCCTGTTATTTTAGGACGTCCGTTTCTTGCAACCTCTAACGCATTGATTAATTGTAGGAATGGACTGATGAAGCTATCATTTGGAAACATGACATTGGAGATGAATATTTTCAACATTTGCAAGCAACCCGGAGATGATAATGATTTACAAGAAGTAGATCATATTGATGAATTAGTTTATGATCAACTTGAATCTACTTTAAGTAAAAATGAATTGGATGAAACTGAAGATTTGCAAATGGTTTATTCTGAGGAAGAAATCACGAATGAAACAAGCACCGAAAATGTTGATGCGAATCTTTTATCAACAGTGACAACAGATTCGACATCTGACATCACACCAATCGATGATTACTTTCCTAACAAATCCTTACTTTCTCTTAGTTCAATGCCTTGGTATGATAAAAATATTAATTTTCTTGCTTTAGGAGATTTGCTAGCTGATTGGAGTACCCAAGACAAAGAAAAGTTTTTGAACGTAGTGAAGAGGTTTTATTGTGATGACCCTAACTTATTCAAATATTGTCCTGATCAAATATTTCAAAGATTCATTCCCGACAATGAGGTAAGTAGTGTCATTAAACTTTGTCATTCTGAAGCATGTGGAAGTTATTTCTCGTCAAAAAAGACTGCTGCAAAAATCTTTCAAAATGGATTTTATTGGCCCACCATGTTCAAGGACACACATGCATTCTGTAAAACTTGTGAAAATTGTCAAAAAATTGACACTAGTCAAAAAGTTTTGTTTTATGATTCTCAACTCTATGCACTCCCTAAAGAGCTAAGATTAAGATGGATCAATCCTTATGGGGCCTGTGATATTGAAAATTCAATGAATGACAATGATTTTAAGGAAAATGGACATCGTTTGAAAGCTTACTTTGATAATTTTCCTAGTGAAAATGAATCAGCTGATTTGAATGATCTTGTAGATAAAGGTTGATTATTTTGTTTTTCTCACATTTTCTTTTTTTTATGTTTCTTTTTGAGTGATTTTTGCTAGTTTCTCTCACCCCGGTCAAATGGCGGACAACGGTACTCCGTGACTTAAGTCGGTTCTTTCAGTTTCCCACAATAACTGATATTTGTGTATATATTTGTGCAATTCTTTGAATCTCTCTTCCAATTCTCATTTGAAAATGGACACTAATCTTGAAAAATTGAAAAAATATTTTCCCGCTCTGACTCAGAATGCAATTACAAAAATTTACCGTGCTAGATGTGCAAGATTGAGATTGTTAATGAATCATGGAATTCCTGAAGATATTCGCTGGTTGATTGAAGCAAAGGTCCGATTGTCAAGTGAGTCCTCTAACTTCTTCATTTCACACATGCCTGGAACAGGTAAAAGCACTTTTGCAAAGAAGCGTCGTGCAAAACGACTGGATGTGTGTCATCGATGTGCTAGATGGACTTGTAATACACAATGTCGTTCTTTAGGAATGGTATCTATAAACCGTGAAGATAAAATACAATTCATTAAGGATGGCCTGAGTAAGGAGTCTTTAGATAATCTTCTATTGACTCTTGAGACGCATCCTAGTGGAGATGTGCATCGTGCAATTCATGATTTATGGCCACTATTTCATAAAGAACATGATCGACTTAGTCTTGGGAATCTGACTAAAAAAGACCCTGTTTGCCAGTTTTTAAGAAAACTGGATGGGAAGCCTATCCCCGACCCATAGAGGGCGTTTAAGCCGTTCTTGGATGTAAAACCAAGGGAAGATGTGAGCCACAATCACAACTACCTGTACATACACATGCTTTTTTTTCAAAAGTAAATAAATAAATAAATAAAAAGAGAGAGAGAGTGTGTGAGACTCTAGCTGGCCTACATATAGGTGTTATGATTGCCTTTCTCATTTCTCATCTATAAAACCCTCTCTTCCTTCCTTTCATTTCTACTCAACCCATACATTCAACAAATACAGAAGTGTGTAGAAATGGCAAGTTCCTCAAGTCATCAAATGAGAAATATTTGTGTTTTCGGTGGATCTAGTCCTGGGAAAGAAAAGGAGTTTTTAGAATTAGCAAATCATCTTGGTCAGGTGCTAGCTGAGAGAAAGATTCACTTAGTGTATGGGGGAGGCAGTCTTGGGTTAATGGGAGGTGTGTCAATAGCTGCATTTTTAGGAGGTAGTCAAGTTTTAGGAGTCATCCCTGAAGCTTTGGCACAAGGGGACATCATTGGAAAAACAATTGGAGAGGAACTTCAGGTCTCCACAATGTCGGCTCGAATGAATGCAATGTTTAACCATGCTGATGCTTTCATTGCTTTACCAGGTGGTCTAGGCACATTAGAAGAGATCTTTCATATTTCCTCTTGGGCTCAATTGCACATTCACCATAAACCCATAGGTTTGCTAAATGTTAATGGTTATTATGATAAGTTGTTGTCTTTTCTTGATCATGCTGTGGAACAGGAATTTCTAACATCTTCTGCACGACAAATCATAATCTCTGCTGCTACTACTGAACAATTGATTGACCAACTACAATCTTTCATTCCTATGATTGATCCTTCCATGAGTCGCATAAATTGGTCATCTAAGGAAAGCCGTAAAAAGCTTAGATTGGATTTGAGCCTTCATCTGTGAATTTTTGTGTCTTTTGGTTTTATTATTGTGTTTTGTTATTTCTTATTTTTGTTTCAGTGTGTTTCAGGTTTTGTCAGTGTTCGTTATTTCAGGTGATATCTTCTATACTCTATCTTTCTACCTTAGAACATTGAGGACAATGTCTCGTTTTGGTTGGGGGGAGAGGGTAGTAGTTGATAAAAAAAAAAAAAAAATTTCATTTCATAAAGCATGTGCATAATTGTTGTTACTAGGATGGCAGAGTAAAGGAGCTCTTTTGTTAAAGTGACTCTTGAGACGCATCTTAGTAACCATTCTTAACAAGGTCTATTATAATACTTCCTGAAATATTCAGGTTTACAAACTCTCGTATTGTTACCATTTAATTCTATACAAACTCTCGTATTGTTACCACTTAATTCTGCTCATATACTTATTTAACATGTATTTTTAAACCTTAATTTACACACACACACTTTAACATATGATTGTGGGTTGCATATTGGATTATTATATTATTTATGTTCTTTTGTTAAAGGTAACAACTAAGGGAAAGGGATTGTATATAATTAAAAAAAAAAACATCAAAAAAAAAAGAAAGCAACTAAGGGAAAGGGATTGTATATAATTAAAAAAAAGAAAAAAAAAGAAAAAAAGAAAAAAAATGATGATAATAAAAAAGAAAAAGAAAAAGAAAAAAAAATGATGATAATAAAAATGTAGATAAGTTTGATTTCGTAGCCTCCCTAACCTAAGCAATTAAGCCCGAAGGGGTGTTTTAACACCTAATACCCTAAAGTCAACTGACTTGGGAGCTATTGGCCCAACGCTTGTTACATGGGTTGAGGAGAAAAGCTTAAGGGAATCAAACATTGCACTATCTACATATCAGTATCTGCGACCCGAGTTACTAAGCTCGTAGGGGTGTCTTAACACCTAATGCCCTAAGACCAACTGGTCTGGGAGTCATTAGCTGAAAGCTCGTTACATGGGTTAAAGATGCATGATGTTTTTAAAGTATATGTATATAGAGTTAAAAAAAAAAAGACAAAAATAGTAATCCCAACCCAAGGAAGTTAACCTTAAACATTAGAACAAAAATTTTGTTTTCTTCCAAGAAAAGCCCCATAATTATGTGTTGATACATTGAGCACAAAAGAAAGGTTTATTAATATCTTGTTAAGAGGTATTGAGCAGATATATAAATTTAATGAGAGTTTGTTTATCTGGATAGACTAATGGAAGTTAAATGATGAATACCTTGCTTTGTGAAATTTGCAAATTGTTTTAACGCTTTAATTACTAGGGACTAGTAATAAGCTGGTTGGGGGGTGTGATTAGTACTTAAAAGTGCATTTTTATCATGGTTTTATATCATCATTTTACACTTGAAGTATCAATAACTCCTTAACTAAAATATGTTTTATAATAATGTATCTAATAATATAAGATACCTATAATTTGTGGTAAATGTCTATTTTTAATGCAGGCCTATCACATAAATGAAAGGATTGATTGATGACTTGAAGAACTTAAATTGCAAGGATAAAGAGATGGCCAAACTTAGAAAAGAGATGTCGGTGCAATCCAAACCGGAACACTGTTCGGTAAATGGGTCATATCTGGAGCTATATATCTCAGATTTAGGTCCAATTTATATGGATGGAAAGGTAAGACATAGGCCTACAACTTTCATATGGAGCCCAAGATCTAAAAAGGCCATTATCAAGTCCAAATTGTAGCAACAACAAAGAAGCCCGAATCTGTCTTCCAGCCCGAGCACTATTCGGTATTTTGGCCATATCTGGAGTTCTAGAAGTCCAAATGAGCTGAAATTTTTACACAAGAAAGCTGAGACAATTGCCTACAACTTTCATGTTTGCAACTGGCTCCAGTTTTGACGTTATCAATGACGTTTTGGGCAGACAAGAGAAGATAAGGATTGTCACCAAGTCAAAAGTTGGTCACCCACTTATCAATTAGTCATCAAATCAATAGTTCCCATTTTTGGCCTATAAAAGGAGGCATTTGCCATGCATTTAGGCATCTTGATTTCCAGATCAAGATCATGCTCTTCCTTTCTCTCTTTGTATTTTTTATGCTTTGTTTTCATTAATATTAAGTTTATGCCTTTCATTTCCTTTCCTTTACTTAGTTAACTTTTATGTTCTTATTTTGTTTATCTATTTTGCTTTCTTTCATTATGTCTAGCTAAGTTAGTTATGTCAAGGTGAAAAGGTTACACTAATGGTGTAAGAATAAGTATAATGTAAACTTAATATGGACTTTAATGTTTGATACTAACATGTTTTATATTTGTTATCTTGTTCACTTTTTAATACTTTGCTTGTTAAATGACTAATCTTGATTTATGTTGTATAACATTTGGTACAACAAATGCTTGGCACTTTCATAGCCCATAATGTATGGTATAACCGACACCTGAGCTATGAAAGGAACTTGATTTGTTGTTAACATAAGTTATAATCATGAATGCTTGATGAGATTTACAAGTATTAGCATTAATTGAATAAGATGACTAATGTAATCATGTTAACAATATATAATCTGATTGGAACCTCCTTTGTGTGTGGTTTCCAATTCAATAATAAGAGTTTATACTATACTTGTTTGATATACCATTAGGGGAACCTCTAACCTTGACATTTGTTATTATTATTGTTTAATCCTTACTTTAATATTTCATCTCCAAGTTCTCATCATCATCATCTTCTTCTTCTTCTCTTTCTTTATTATTATTATTATTATTATTATTATTATTATTGTTGTTGTTGTTGTTGTTGTTGTTGTTGTTATTATTGTTGTTTTATAATTGTTGTTTATAATTTGTACAATTAACCTCCCTGTGGTTCGACCCCGGTCTTGCCGGGTTATTTATTACTTCGACACTCCTGCACTTGGGAGAAGACATCAACCTTTTAGTCGTGTCAGAAGACATCAATCTTTTAATTGTGTCATTACACATAAACAAAAACATTTATGTGGGACTAATCTCCCAAGACCAAGCGAACTTGGACTTTTACTTTTTAAACCAAGCATGTAAGCGTAGGTCTATAAGCCCAATAATCTTTTCCTTTTTTCTATTTATGAATTAATTTTATTTTTTTAATTAGATTTTTTTTTAATATAATTTCTCTTATTTTCAAATTGTTTAGTTTAACTATTTTTAAGTAGTAATAAGTCTTTTTATAATTTCTATATTTTTATAATATATTTAAGAGATTATTATAATTTTTTAAAATTTTTCTAAGTTAAATTTAAGATAAATAAGTTGTATTTGCATTATGCATTTCTATTAACAAAAATATGTGTACTTAACAACCATAGTAAATTCTCAAGATAAATAAAAGAAAATATGTAAAATGAGAAAGCATGACTAAGGTAAAATATTTGTATTTGTATTTATCTTTTACTTTTTATAGATAAAATTAACATCTCACTCTGATCTTTAATTAGTATTCCTTTTTTTTTTAAGTTATTGAAACTTGCTTCTATAATTTTGATGTTGTATTATCTTATGTTTGAAATTAATTTAAAATCATACTAGTAACTTAGAGTATCTATATCTATGCTTCTTATTTCGTAGCTAAATTTTAGCTAAAGTAGCTAAAAAAATCATTTTAACCATCTCTTTAAAATATTTTATTATATACATATTCTCTAAAATTTGATCACATACATGTTCTCTAAAATAAAGAGTCATGAATATTTTATTATTTTTTATTAGTAAAATTATATATGAGCTGAGTATTCAAGTATATGTTATTTTATGTTGATTGATTTCAAATTATGTTAATGAAGTTTCTAATTATTCAATGGTATTGTTGAAAGTTTATTCTTTTATTATACTAGAAATTAAAAATAATAAACAGAAAATGCATACAATTAAAGAAATAATGAAGATTTAAACAATGCATACTAATTAAAACCACTTATACATTGTTTAGCTAGTATCTCCATTTAACACATCTTATAAATAATGAAAATTTAAACAACACATACTAATTAAAACCATTATTATGTCATTTAGCTAATATCTCCATTTAATGCATTTTATAATATTCAACCAACATTAAGACATGCTTGTAGTATCCATTTATATTTTTCTCCTTTTTTTCTATTGTTTTAATAAAAGTATTTCTTATATAATAATAATAATTTGGCATTCATTTCAATTTGGAGATACATTACTCCAAAATAAGAAACATATTAATGCCTTTTAAAATTAAATGATATTTGATCTATTCAAGGTGCTAAAACATTATTTTTAACAATGGCACATTATACAAAAGAAAAATCTACTTCTCAAATGATGACCAAATGGAAGAAAACGAACATACAATCATGAAAATGGAGACCTTGTTATTTCTAGATGAGTTCTTTTTTTTTAAAGTTTGTTTTTACTTTTTTATAAAACAATCAAACTGTGGATGATATGATCCTTCAAAGAGTTATTTATTTGATAGTTAAGACTTTGTTATTTTTATATTAAAAAATATTTTTTTCTTCATTTGGGTATATTAATTATTTCCTTTATTTAAGAATAATTTAGAAATGGTATGATCCTCAAATAGGTCTTGTTCCTTAAGGATCGAAAAATATTAAAGATGATTCATATGACTTTATATTTAAAATATATATCATATAAATATTCTTTTTTAGGACCATTTTAACTATGATCAACGGAAATGGACTTGAAACATAATTTATGATTCACCATCTTCTTGGGTGTATCGCTCATATTTCTAACCCCACCAAATCATTAGTATGTTACCTTTTTAACCTATCCAATCTATCTTCAAATTCATTGGTCATCTAGTCCATCTATTGATTCATAATATGTAACTAAATTACAATTTCATGGTCTCCTCTCTATAGTTCCATGTTGTTGTTTTTGACATGATAAAAAAATT
>NW_011503851.1:0-8279 GCF_000495115.2 Populus euphratica | reverse complement strand
AACCAAAATGAAACATTGTCCTCAATGTTCTAAGGTAGAAAGATAGAGTGTAGAAAATATCACTTGAAATAACTAACATTGTCAAACCTGAAACACACTTAAACAAATATGAGAAATAACAAAACAAAATAAGAAAACACAAGGTTTCACAGATGAAGGCTTAAATTCAATCTAAGCTTTTTACAACTGTCCTTAGTTAACCAATTTATGCGACTCTTAGAGGGATCAATTATAGGAGTGAAAGATTGTAGTTGGTCAATCAGTTGTTCAGTAGCAGCAGCAGAGATTATGATTTTTCATGCTGAAGATATTAGAAATTCCTGTTCTACAGCATGATCAAGAAAAGACAACAACTTATCATAATAACCATTAACATTTAACAAATCGATGGGTTTATGGTGAATGTGAAGTTGGGCCCTAGAACAAGTGCACCCTCATGCATAATTTTCCCTCCTAATGCATCTCACATTAATTTTAAGCTAGGTATTGTTCAACTTTTACCTTCTTTTCATGGCTTAGATCTAGAAAATCCATACTTGCATTTGAGAGAATTTGAAGAAGTTTGTAACACCTATAATGACTTAAATTGTAGCATGAACACCATTAGATTAAAGCTTTTTCCTTTTTCATTAAAAGATAAAGCTAAAACATGGCTATAAAATCTTAGGTTAGGAACCATTCATGTTTGGGATGAAATGCAACAATAATTTTTAAAGAAGTTTTTTTCCATTTCATAGAACAAACTCTTTCAAAAGACAAATCACCACTGTTACTCAAAAACTAGGAGAAACATTTTACCAATGTTAGGATAGGTATCGGGACTTGCTTAATACTTGCCCTCATCATGGTTTTGAAACATGGAGGTTGGTTTCATATTTTTATGAAGGGTTAACACCAACTAAAGATAGACAAATGGTAGAATTGATGTGCAATGGAACTTTTGAAAATAAAGACCCTTATGAAGCAATGGAGTACCTAGACTTGCTAGCTGAAAATGCTCAAAATTAGGACACTATAGGTACTTATGAGGCACCAGGTAAGACTCAACCTCATACATCTAGTGGAGGTATGTACAACCTTAGGGAAGATCATAATCTCCAAGCCAAATTTGCATCTTTAGCTAGAAAAGTTGAGGCACTAGAATTAAAAAAGAGCGATCAATTAAAATCTATTCATGACATTGTGTGTCAAATTTGTGAAACCAATGAACATTCAACAAATGACTGTCCAACTTTGCCTTCTTTTAAGGAATGTCTCCATGAACAAGCTCATGCTTTAAACAGTTTTTAAAAGCCCAATTATAACCCATACTCGCAAATATACAACCCTGATTGGAGAAATCACTTAAATTTTAGTTGGAAGAGTGGTCACAATAATGCACAAACTTCACAGTAATTTTCAAAATTCTCATGGATATGCACCTCCTTATGCTCCACCTCCTAAAAGAAATCTTGAGGAAACATTGCATGCATTCATTGAAAAGCAGGAGACAATCAACACTCAAAATGCTCAAACCATGGCAGATATAAAAGATGCTCTTGCAAAATTCACATCTACTCTTAGTTTTTAAGAGAAAGGTAAGTTTCCATGTCAACCACAATAAAATCCCAAGGGGCAATACAATGCAAATGCAAGTAGTTCCGCAAACCATCACATGGATCAAGTCAAATTAGTCATCACTCTTCGCAATGGAAAGGTTATTGAAAAACCCACTCTTGAACCTTGTGAGAAAGATTATGAGTTAATCTTCGAGGGTAAGGAAGGGGTTGAGGCTAAACATTGCAAAGAAAAGACTGATTTCCCGCTAGCACTTCCATTTCCTCATGCCATGACCAAGCAAAGGAAAATCAATCACAACTCTGAAATCTTTGAAACTTTCAAACAGGTAAGGATCAATATACCTTTGTTGGATACTATTAAATGGGTACCTTCTTATGCTAAATTTTTGAAAGATTTGTGCACTGTGAAGAGAAAAACTAAATGTGAAAAAGAAAGTCTTTTTAGCCGAACAAGTAAGTGCCATTCTTTAGAACAATAATGCTTTGAAATATAAAGACCCTGGTTGTCCTACAATTTCATGCTTTATTGAAGAACATAAAATTGAAAGAGCTTTACTTGATCTCGGAGCTAGTGTGAATTTACTTCCATATTCAGTCTTCCAAAGTCTCAATCTAGGTGAGTTAAAACCAACTTCTGTAACTTTGTTACTTGCTGATAGATTTGTAAAAGTACCTAGAGGAATAGTTGAAGATGTGTTAGTACAAGTTGATAAATTTATTTATCCTGTGGATTTTATTGTCCTAGATACACAAACTTTTGAAGCTTGTAATTTAATTCTTGTTGTTTTAGGACGTCCATTTCTTGCAACTTCTAATGCATTGATTAATTGTAGGAATGGAGTAATGAAGTTATCATTTGGAAACATGACATTGGAGATGAATATTTTCAACATTTGCAAGCAACCTGGAGATCATAATGAATTACAGGAAGTGGATTTTATTGAAAAATTATTTCATGATCAATTTGAAACCATTTCAGTGAAATTGAATTTAATGAATTTGAGAATTTACAAATGGTTTATTTTCAGGAAGAATCAAAGTCAAGTAATTAGAGACCACAAATTGAAGAGTTGCCACCACGATCAATTGAGTTTATACCTTCATGTGTTCAACCACCAAAACCTGATTTGAAGTCATTGCCATTCAATCTCAAATACTCATTTTTGGAAGAAAATGAAACTTTTCCGGTAATAATTTATTCCAAATTTAATGCATATCAAGAAGGTAAGTTATTACAAACTCTGAAAATGCACAAAAATATATTAGGATGGACCATAGCTAACATAAAATGAATTAGTCCTTTGATTTGCATACATAAGATTTATTTAGAGGAAAATGTTAAACCCTCTAGAGAAATGTAATGAAGGCTTAATCCTAATATGAAAGAAGTAGTGAGGAATGAAGTCATTAAGCTTCTAGATAATGGAATCATTTATCCTGTTTCTAATAGCAAATGGGTTAGTCCTACCCAAGTTGTACCCAAGAAGTCTGGATCACTATGATAACAAATGAGAAAAATGAGTTAATTCCAACTAAGACTGTTACTAGTTGGCGCATGTGCATTGACTATAGGAAACTTAATTCCATGACTAGAAAAGATCATTTCCCCTTACCTTTTATGGATCAAATCCTAGAAAGAGTTGCAGGTCATGAATTTTATTGTTTCTAGATGGCTATTCAGGTTATAATCAAATTAAAATTGCATTGGAAGATCAAGAGAAAACCACTTTCACATGTCCATTTAGTACTTTCGCATATCGAAGGATGCCTTTTGGATTATGTAATGCACCGGCCACGTTTCAAAGATGCATGCTTAGCATATTTAGTGATATGGTTGAACGTTTTCTTGACATTTTTATGGATGATTTTTTTGTTTTTGGTGATTCATTTGATGATTGTTTGACTAACTTAGAAAAGGTTTTGAGCAAGTGTGAAGAGAAGAATCTTGTGCTGAATTGAAAAAAATATCATTTTATGGTAACAAACGGCATTGTACTTGGTCACATTGCTTCATCGAAAGGAATTGAGGTTGACAAATCTAAAATTGAATTAATTGTCAACTTGCTAACACCAAAATATGTTAAAGATGTTAGATCATTCTTAGAACATGCTGGTTTTTATAGAAGTTCATCAAAGATTTTAGTGTTATATCTAAACCATTGTGTAACCTTCTAACAAAGAAAAATGTTTTTGAATGGACTGAACAATGTGAAAAAACCTTTGTTAAACTTAAAAACTTGCTTATTTCTACTCCTGTCATTCAACCTCCTAATTGGTCATTACCTTTTGAAATAATGTGTGACACTAGTGATTATGTTGTGGGTGTTGTTTTAGGACAAAGAAAATATAAGAAACCTTATGTGATTTACTATGCAAGTAAAACTTTAAATAGTACTCAAATGAATTACACCACCACTGAAAAAGAATTACTTGTAGTAGTATTTGCATCTGAAAAATTTAGATCTTATCTTGTCGGCTCACCTGTTATTGTTTTTAGTGATTATGCAGCTTTAAAATATCTTCTTTCAAAAAAGGATTCTAAGGTTAGACTGGTACGATGGATTTTGTTACTTTAATAATTTGATATCACAATCATAGACAAGAAAGACACCGAAAATGTTGTCGCAGATCATTTGTCAAGATTGACAACAGATTTGAGATTTGACATCACACTAATCGATGACTACTTTCCTGATGAATCCTTATTTTATGTCTCTATAGTATCTTGGTTTGCTAGTATTGTTAATTTTCTTGTTTTAGGACATTTGCCAGCTCATTGGAGTACCCAAGAGAAAAGAAAGTTCTTGAACGAAGTGAAGAACTTTTATTGGGATGACCCTCATCTATTCAAATATTGTCCTGATCAAATATTTCGAAGATGCATTCCCAACAATGAGGTAAGTAGTGTCATTAAATTTTGTCATTCTAAGGCATATGGGGGTCATTTCTCATCAAGAAAGACAACTGTAAAAATCTTACAAAGTAGATTTTACTAGCCCACGATGTTCAAGGACTCACACACATTCTACAAGACTTGTGAAAATTGTCAAAAGTTGAGATCTATTTCAAAACATCACATGATGCCTTTAAATCCTATTCTTGTCATTGAGATCTTTGATTGTTGGGGTATAGATTTCTTGGGTCCATTTCGTCCATCATTTGGTTTCTTGTACATATTAGTCGTAGTATATTATGTTTCAAAATGGATAGAGGCAATTCCAAGTCAAAACAATGATCACAAAATAGTGATAAAGTTTTTGAAAGAAAATATTTTAAGTCGATTTGGAATCCCTCGAGCCATGATAAGTGATGGTGGAACACATTTCTACAACAAGTCATTTGAGTCTTTAACGAGGAAATATAGAATCACACCCAAAGTTGCCACCCTTTATCACCCTTAGACAAGTGGACAAGTAGAACTTGCTAATAGAGAGATCAAACAGATCTTGGAGAAAATAGTGAACCCTAATAGGAAAGACTGGTCTTTAAGACTTAATGATGCACTTTAAGCTTATTGAACTACTTATAAAATATCATTACGTATGTCACTTTATTGACTAGTCTATGAAAAACCTTATCACTTGCCTATGGAATTTGAACATAAAGCATATTGGGCTATTAATGCATTCAATTCAAATCTTGATGATGCTAGTCACTTGCAGAAATTATAAATAAATGAGCTTGAGGAAATAAGAAATGATGCATATGAAAAATCAAGAATTCATAAAGCAAGAATCAAAGAGTTTCATGATAAGACAATAAACTTGATATTTTAAAAAAATTAGAGAGGGTTCTCAGTATTTTCTTCTCATGAAACTCTTTAATTCTTGCTTTATGAATTCTTGAATTTTCATATGCATCATTTCTTATTTCCTCAAGCTCATTTATTTGTAATTTTCGTAGTTGACTAGCATCATCCAGATTTGAATTGAAAGCTTTAATAGCCCAATAAGCTTTATGTTCAAGTTCCACAGGCAAGTGACAAGGTTTTCCATAGACTAGTCTATAAGGTGACATACCTAATGATGTTTTATAAGCACTTCAATAAGCCCAAAGTGCATCATTAAGTCTTAAAGACTAGTCTTTCCTATTAGGGTTCACTATTTTCTCCAAAATATGTTTGATCTCCCTATTAGCAAGCTCTACTTGTTCACTTGTTTGAGGGTGATAAGGGGTGGCAACTTTGTGTGTGATTCCATATTTCTTCATTAAAAACTCAAATGGCTTATTGCAGAAATGTGTTCCACCATCACTTATTATGGCTCAAGGGACTCCAAATTGACTCAAAATATTTTCTTTCAAAAACTTTATCACTGTTTTGTGATCATTGTTTCGACTTGGAATTGCCTCTATCCATTTTGAAACATAATCTACTGCAACTAATATGTATAAGAAACCAAATGATGGAGGGAATGGACCCATGAAATCTATACCCCAGTAGTCAAAGATCTCAATGACAATAATAGGATTTAAAGGCATCATGTGACGTTTTGAAATAGATCCCAACTTTTAACAATTTTCACAAGACTTGCAGAATGCATGTGAGTCTTTGAACATGGTAGGCCAATAAAATCCACTTTGTAAGATTTTTGCGGTTGTCTTTCTTGACGAGAAATGGCCCCCACATGCCTCAGAATGACAAAATTTAATGACACTACTTACCTCATTGTCAGGAATGCATCTTCGAAATATTTGATCAGGACAATATTTGAATAAATAAGGATCATCCCAATAAAAGTTCTTCACTTCGTTCAAGAACTTTCTTTTATCTTGGGTACTCCAATGAGCTGGCAATTGTCCTGAAACAAGAAAATTGACAATATTAGCAAACCAAGGCATTGTAGAGACAGAAAGTAAAGATTCATCGGGAAAGTAGTCAACGATTGGTGTGATGTCAGTTTTCGAATCTGTTGTCAATCTTGACAAGTGATCTGTGACAACATTTTCGCTGCCTTTCTTATCTTTGATTGTGATATCAAATTCTTGAAGTAATAAAATCCACCGCACCAATCTAGCCTTAGAATCTTTCTTAAAAAGAAGATATTTCAATGCTGCATGATCACTAAAAACAACAACAGGTGAGCCAACAAGATAAGATCTAAATTTTTCACATGCAAATACTACTGCAAGTAATTCTTTTTCAGTGGTGGTATAATTCATTTGAGCACTATTTAAAGTTTTACTTGCATAGTAAATTACATAAGGTTTCTTATCTTTTCTTTGTCCCAAAACAGCACCTACGACATAATCATTAGCATCACACATTATTTCAAAAGGTAATGACCAATCGGGAGGTTGAATGATAGGAGCACAAGTAAGCAAGTTTTTAAGTTTAACAAAGGCTTCTTCACAATGTTCAGTCCATTCAAAAATAGTATCCTTTGTTAGAAGGTTACTTAAAGGCTTAGATATTACACTAAAATCTTTGATGAACCTTCTATAAAAACCAGCATGTCCTAGGAATGATCTAACATCTTTAAGAGATTTTGGTGTAGGCAAGTTTGCAATTAACTCGATTTTAGATTTATCAACCTCAATTCCTTTTGATGAAACAATGTGACCAAGTACGATGCCGTTGTTACCATAAAATGACATTTTTCCCAACTCAACACAAGATTCTTCTCTTCACACCTGGTCAAAACCTTTCCTAAGTTAGTCAAACAATCATCAAATGAATCGCCAAAAACAAAAAAATCATCCATGAAAATCTCAAGAAAATGTTCAACCATATCACTAAATATACTAAGCATGCATCTTTGAAATGTGGCTGGTGCATTACATAATCCTAAAGGCATCCTTCGATATGCAAAAGTACCAAATAGACATGTGAAAGTAGTCTTTTCTTGATCTTCCAATGCAATTTCAATTTGGTTGTAACCCGAATAGCCATCTAGGAAACAATAAAATTCATTACCTGCAACTCTTTCTAGGATTTGATCCATGAAAGGTAAAGAAAAATGATCTTTTCTAGTCATTGAATTAAGTTTCCTATAGTCAATGCACATGCGCCAACCAGTAACAGTTCTAGTAGGAATTAACTCATTGTTCTCATTTGTTATCACAGTGACTCCAGACTTCTTGGGTATAACTTGGGTAGGACTTACCCATTTGCTGTCAGAAATAGGATAAATGATTTCATTATCTAGAAGCTTAATGACTTCATTTTTCACTACTTCTTTCATATTAGGATTTAGCCTTCGTTGCATTTCTCTGGAGGGTTTAGCATTTTCCTCTAAATAAATTCTGTGTGTACAAATCAAAGGACTAATTCCTTTTATATTAGCTATGGTCCATCCTAATGCATTTTTGTGCATTTTTAGAGTTTGTAATAACTTACCTTCTTGATGTGCATTAAGTTTGGAAGAGATTATTACCGGAAAAGTTTCATTTTCTCCAAAAAATGAGTATTTGAGATTGGATGGCAACGACTTCAAATCAGGTTTTGGTGGTTGAACACTTGAAGGTATGGACTTAATTGATCGTGGTGGCAATTCCTCAATTTGTAGCCTTCAATTACTTGTCTTTGATTCTTTCTGAAAATAAATCATTTACAAATCATCAGATTCATCAATCTCAATTTCACTGGAAGTGGTTGGAAATTGATCATGAATTAATTTTTTAGTAAAGTCCACTTCCTGTAAATCATTATCATCTCTAGGTTGCTTGCAAATATTGAAAATATTCATCTCCAATGTCATGTTTCCAAATGATAGCTTCATC
>NW_011503893.1:0-8094 GCF_000495115.2 Populus euphratica | reverse complement strand
ATTTAAAAAAATATATAATTATAAAGTGAAATGAGAAGGTCAGAGTAATTTTTTTATAAATTAAAAGTTAAAATTTTTTATTAAATCAAAACTTAAAGTAGTAATATTTTTTAAAATAATTTTTTTTAATATAATGCATTTATGGTTTTTTGTGAGTCAAAAATTAAAAACAACTAAAATTAATTTGTAATAATCATATAGAACGTAATCATTAAAAACAACTAAAATTAATTTGTAATAGTCATATAGAACGTAATCTTTTTTTTTTTTTAATTGGATGTTAAACATGAAATTTACATTCAAACATCTGCAATAAGAAGAAATTGTTTATACAAGTCAATTTACAACCTAATCCAAAACCTAAAAAATAAAACCCAGACCAAATATGTAAAATCTCTATGACGTACATGTTCCCAGCATCAAGAAGAAATGAACCCAGGTTGGAGCATGGGGTGTAAGGGGAAGCCATGAACCTTTCAAAGACAAAAATAATCCTTAAAATTCAATAGTTATTTCATATAAGTTTTGATGTTCATTCTAAAAAAAAAAGAGTTACGTTTTAATCTATAATGTGCAATTTTTGTATATGTTTTTTATGTATAGAAATGATTTTGACACGTCAATATGTTTTTAGCTCCTTCAACTTCAAATTCCTAGCTCCCGTGAATGGACAAGCCTCCACAAGGGGCAATTTACATGGATTCTGGATAGTACTGTAGCAGGCAAAGTTTAAGGTTTGGAGCCCATTTTGCAACTCGGCCCTGGCACAGCCCAGTGGACGAGCATCTATAATCCTCCGCTAACAATATCTTACTCCAGGACGCTGGCAATCGTCTTTCAAACGTCGTTTAGAATTGATGTTATGTTTATTTTTTAAAATATTTTTTATATTAAAATAATATTTTTTTAATTTTTTAAAAATTATTTTTGAAATTAGAATATCAAAAATATTTAAAAAATATAAAAAAATAATTTTTAATAAAAATATTTATATCATATTTCTAAATGATATTTGTGCTTGACTCATGTTATCTTTGATCCCCACCGATATTTTTATTTTTGAGAAAGTTTGGTTAGAAGTGTTGGGAGAATAGTGATGATTACTCTTTTAAAAATAATTTGTTTTTAATATTAATATATTAAAAAAATTTAGAAATATTAAAATTAAATTAATTTGAAATAAAAAATAAAAACGTAAAATTTTTAAAAAATATATTTTTAAAACGCAGATAAAAATAGATTATTCTGAAACATGCCTATTTGAAAATCCAATATTTTTTTTTAACATATTATGCAACCATAGAGGCAGTAAAAACGTAGCAATAAAAAGAATAGTCATAAAAATAAAAATAAAATAAAATGGAGAAAGCTGTGATGGAAACTAGCAGCATGATTCCACTTGTTAACACCCTTTTAGATTATTGGCCTCTTTAACAGAAAAATAATTGTTTATCTTATGATTATTTAACATTCAATCATGGAAAGATGGATGTGATATTACATCGAGAATAAATTACATATTAAACAAGTAATTTAAGAACGCTGTTGGGGATTCTCCGCGAGATCTTAGCTAGCTAATTTTTAAAGTATTGGTTATCTCCTATCCTTTATATGTAATGGATTCGGCATCTAGTCGGAAACATCAATCCAGATCTATCTTCATAAAATAATATTTTAAATAAAAATAATTTTTAAAAGAATATTTAATTTAGACCTGGTTTTATCCTGGATTGTGGAATAACCATGATTTTTTATCGGATTAAATTAGATTATTTATTATATTTTTTTCTGGATTAAGTTAGATTATTTATTATATATTTTTTTTAAATATAAATTAGTTTAAACTCTAGATTAACTTGCTAGACAAGTTTAGATTTTATAGACAGGGGTTGAACCCTTTTTAAAACCTATTCTTGCTCGAAAAAACCTAAGACAATGAGTTAAAACATCAACTAAAATTGTGGGGCCGATATGAAGAATGAAAAGTCGTAGACTGTAATGCCATTTCAATCCTCGTATTCTATCCGTAGGCATTTTAAAAAAGCCTAGTTGATATAACGTTAGTGGATATGCTTTCCACATGTTTTATAAATGAAAAACTTGTTAAACATTCTCAGCATCAACGAAAATGGACGACAGCCCCATTAATTAAGGGTCTAGAGCTTGAGCATATTCTAACTCTAGGCATTTTAAAAAGCTTTGTGGATATTAGCCTATATCGCACGTTGATGAGAGTGTTGTTGAATTCGAAATCAACTAAAGTTTAATTTATTTTTCAATAATAAACAAAACTAAGTTTATTTAAATTGAAGCTAATTAATAATTAAATCTAAATATTTAAGTAAATACCAAATTACATAATTTACTGAACATATTTAATAATAATAATATCAAATAATGTCTTATTACCAGAACCCATTATATCACGGGTTGTAAACTAGTAAATAAACTATCTAATTGATAAATTGATTTGATGTTGTCCTACGTCACTCCTACTCCTACTCCTGCTCCTACCAGTTTCTAATCAAATGTCATTTATCGCAAAAAAAGAAGATGGTAGAGATCTTCCTTGCATTGCACTAAAATTAAAATAAAACAGCATTTTACTTTCTTTCGTTTTTTTTCACTGTAGAGGCAGACCTAGGCTCACCGTGGACTCCTAGGCACCCTGGGTGGTCCATCTTTCTTCTTCTTTTTATTTTTCCTTTTAACAACTGTTCATTTTGGCCCCCGATCTTTTTTGTCCTTTCAAATTATTTTTTCATGGTTTAAAACCTTTTAATTCGTGTGACAGGCCATGTTTGAGATGTCGAAATAAGTCCAAGCTTTGGATTGAATGCTCGACTTTCCTTCATTGAGGTGGACTAGATATAATTATAATTATAATTTCGAATCTCATCATTTTTTTGTTTAATAAAAAATAATTACAAGCTAAAATAAATTTATATAAATTTCAAGAATGTATATTAAAAAATAACATAAATTATATTCTGAAATTTTGCCCAACAATTTAAATTATTGAGTTAAATTGATTATTTTAACATATACATTTTAATATCTAATATTTTATAGTTTTTTTCATTTTTAGTCTTTTCTTTCAGAGTTTCACGTTTTAATTTTAAACTTAATTTATTTTGTGAAAGTCACGGAAAAATTAAAGGAAAGAGAAAATGATTGAAGTATTACATTTTAATATGTCATGCGTGCTAGGCCTTCCTTTATTAGGCCAGGCACAAGAGCACTTCATGGAGGTTTTGGTTTTTGAGTTTTTATTCAAATATATTGTAAATAAATAATATGGCATGATATTTAAATTAATGTTATAAGTTTTTATAGAAATGTTGACAATTTTTATTAATTATTATATTTCTAATATGAAAATATTAAAAAATAATTTTTTTTCATAAATATTCAGCAAAGATGAAAATTTTGTTTATGTTGTTTTAAATGTATTTTGACAAGTTTTCATTACATTAATTTTTATTTTTTCCCCTTCAATCACATACAAAATGTTAAGATATTATTTAAATATTTTTCATTAAACCTTTTTTTACATCATGAGAAGTTTTTGTTTGAAAAACGCACTTTCACTTAAACGATAAAGAGATGCGTTCATTATGAAATGAATTTTAGATTAAAAAGATTTATTTTTTCTACTCATTTCAAATAATAGAAGTTCTTGACAAACTTTAATTTTAATTGTTGCTAACTTTTTATTCAAAAAGATGCTACTAATAAAATATTTTCAAAAAACGTAATAGTTTTTACATTACGATGTTATTGACTACTTTGTGGATAATCATATATTAGCCTTATGTGCAAGATTAATATTAAATAAAAATAAAAAAATCATTTTCTTATTTTTTTAAATTAATTTTTCATGGAATTTAATTAGCAACCTCCCTCCCGCAGGCCGAGTTTTATAATACACCATCAAAAAGATTCTCCACGGCAGCGCGCAAGAAACTAGCTATGAAAAGAATTGAGGAGTTGCAATGATAGTTTTATGACATTAGTTCGTGTTTTTAAGGAATTTTTTTCTTCAATGAAGCATCTGAGAAGATGCTGGGCATATAAACCAAGTACCTAGCTAGAAACCTGGCCAGGTAGCCATTGTAGCTCGAAGCAGGATGCTCCATGAAGCACCCACTTTCTCGATATTCTCAATGCCCGTCTTCCTCTTTCCTGGACTTCAAGCTGCCAATATAACGCATATCCTCTTGCTCCAGGGGAATTTGATTCCCAGCTCCACCGAGCAGAAATGCCTCGCCTCCAGTCATTCTTCTGTTGAAATTCAAGAATAAACCTAAAAGAGGAATCTGAAGGAAACTGGGGATTTTTCCATTTCTAAAAAAGAACCTGGCAAGGCAGATGTTGCGGCCATTTGGCAACAAATAAAATCTGGCGTGGCAGCACGTTCTGTTTTGGTGGCGATGAATAAATTATACGGGCATAAGATTCATGATCTTGTCCAACGTCAGCGTTCGTTTCCACAATCAAATAATTATAGAATTACGATACAGAGAGATTTTTCATGTAAATAGATGTTTGTGGGTGTGATAATAATTTTTATTTTTTATTTAAAAATATATTAAAATAATATTTTTTAGTTTTATTTTTTTTAATATTATCACATTAAAATAATTTAAAATATAAAAATAAACTGGCATAAAACATGATGGACTTTTTCTGATCAATGACACACTAGCCTCAAGAGCATCAAAGAATACTAATTGTGAAAGGTAAGGAACCCTCGAATCAGGGATCAATCACGGCAGTGCTGAATATGTCATGTACTTGTGTCCACAAGAAGCACTTTGGTTTTATGGAGCAATTCCCACCGCTAAGCTCATCTGATATTTGTTTTCCCCTCAGACTAGAAACAACAAACATGTGACCTTCACAAATTCTCTCCTATTATTATTATTGGACTAGTTTTTATATATGAAAATGAAGTATATTATATATCAACATTCAAACTAGGGCAATAATCACAAGAAAGAAAAAAAATTTATACAAAATCTTCTGAAATTTGAATTCAAACCTTGAGCATGGCATCAGAAGCAAATTCAGCCATCGAAATTCTAATATCACAATAGCATCTAACCGACTAACATTCCTAAGTGAGCGGGCTAATATTAGTTTGGTAGTTGGCAACCCACTTCGAGTCAACATGGTATTGTGTTAGTTTTTGTTTTTTTTTTAATTATTAAGAAAAAATAATTTGATTAGTTAAATAATTTTTGTTTTTTATATAGGAATTTATACATGATTGTATGTTAAATTTTAGTTTTGTAAGAGCTAAGATTATATGCTTTTCATTTATTATGAAAATAAAAATCCATCACAAAACAATCTTAATTAAACACATGTTTTTTAAAATTTATTATTTTAAAAATTTGCAATTAAAAGTACTCTCTTGATTTTTTTTAAGATTATAACTGTGAAAGCTATTATAATTTCAATCACACCCTCCTCTTGCTTACCAAACCAAGGTTGATCTCTAACTAGATGAAGGCTTCAATTTTCAAATTAGGAGTAGACTATAAATTATTTTTTTAGCTTTGAGAAATGAATTGGTTAACTCTTCTTGTTTCAAAAACTAATAATTTGGTCCTTTTGATTTATTTTTTTTATTTTAGAGTAAAGCTCCATTAAGAATTGCATTCTAAACAGCATTTTATGAAAATTTAATTTTTATATGTTTTTTTTATGGTTTTGATGAGTTGATGTTAAAAATAATTTATAAATAAATAAATAAAATATTATTTTGATATGTTTTTTGCTTTAAAAAACAACATCTTTTATACTATCAAATACCTCTTAAATTACTTTTAGCATCCTATGATTTTTTAAAAAAGACTGAGTAATTAATAATAGAAACAAGAAGGACTAGTTAATTAATTTCAAAAAACTAAATGGACTCATTTATAATTTACTCTTAGGGGAAGAGTGAGAGCCACCACCCTCGTTATTCGACAACGAATAGTTCAGCTGCATGGATGCATTCTGTATTTTTTAAATAATTTTGTATTTAAAAATATACTAATATACACACACACACACATATTATTTTTAATACCAGCACTCACGTTCGCATGTATATTTATTTCTTACAGCAACTTTTCTTGTGTTTTTTTGCTACACAGAAGAGGTTGTCGATCGCTCATGTAGTAGAAACGAAACACTTGGGGTCCTTGTGCTGTTGATTCAGTTAATACCCTCCCTGATTCATGAAACGTAAAATATTATACCCTTTATGAGAATCTCCTTGAGCCAATCCAACGAAAACTTTGTTTTTGGTCTCTAGACTCTTAAAATCCAATTAAATAAAACTCCTTTAAAATAAATGAGTCGGATCAAATCTTTTAATCCAATTAAATGATACAAACAATTCTACATGTAATATTTATATTTAAAAAATAAGATGCAAAATTAAAATTTATCCCTTTTTTAGTTTGCTTTAGAATAAAACATATAGCAACTTGGAAATTATTAAAATCTGAATTGTTAAAATAAATAAATAAGTAAATGAAGAAAATCACAAGAAATTAGAACCTTAAAACTACAATCCCTAGAAACCCATCCCTTTCAATCTCTCGTATGATGTTTGAAACATAAACTACTTCCTTTTCAATGGCTGGCGGTTGCTACAGTAACAGGAAAGAGTTTTTTTTTACTTATTTACACCAACGCCATTTATATATTTTTTAGTGTTTTTTTTTCTTAATGTATTTTTATCTGTTCATAGTACTCTTGTAAAGATTTTCTAAATTTTTTTTAACTTAAAATTTTAAATCCAGAATTCGATATAGAAAAATATATTAGGATATTTATCATAAAATTTCATCTCAATTTAACATTTGGATTAGAATTATGTTAAATATCATAAAACAATAAATAATTTTACATTAAAAATCTGAATTTGTATAAAATTTTATTTACTTAGATAATCAAAATTTTAATTTACTGGGACTTTCATTCATAATACAATTTTTCCTTGTATTTCCTCCCCTTTCAATTCAAAACTACACTATTATATGCAAGATTTACACCAATAATTAGCACTATTTGCATGTAAAATTATATATTAATTTATTTGAATTTTTATTTTATTTTTTAAAATATTTTCACCCCAGATTTACAAAAGTTATTCCTGTAAAATAATTATTCTATCTTATGATGAAGTTTATATGATTTATCACTAATTAATATTTTTTATACTAATTTTATTACTTTTTATCATTCAAAATTTAAATCAATTTACCAATGTTCATCTCAAGTCACAATAATTTTCCTCATGGTTTATCATTTTCCAATTAAAAGAATTTCTATTTGACACTGATTTACTAATTTTTGGGTTAGAAGATTATAGAAACAAACTATTAATACCAAATTCTAATAACACTGCGTTGAATAAATAATTTTTTTAAAAAAATTAATTGCTGCAAAAAAAAAATTATTCCAATTCAAATATTTTATGTGGAAACAACAGCATGTTATCCATACCTTTTAGGTTTTTATTAATTTAAATAAAGAGAGCATTGCAGGTATAATTACACAACTGGCAACAAGATACAAATTTTTTTAACATGTAACACACTTGTAATTTCAAATCATTTCAAGACCTCGGCTATGCACATGAACATCAAGATTTGCATATTCGCTATGGATACAACTAGTTTACAGGGTTGGATTATGCTGCAAATACGATCATTTTTTTACATAATAAAAAAAATTAATAGAGAAATATTTGATATTGTTATTAAATATAATATAATAAATTAATTTTTAATTTTTTAGATTTGATTTTTTATTTATTTCAAATTTAAAATTAAATTATATAAAAGTTTTTTCAATATAATCAAATCAATTTCATCAGCTTAAAAATAATTTTAACAATTAGTAAAACTTTTCAAGGATATAATGGAAAAAATATAAAATTAATAAAAAAAACTTTTGAGGGGTTATTTTAACATTACCTAATCAAATTGATTAATTCAAAAAAATAATTTCATCAATCAATAAAAAAAACTGAAAAAAAAAACTGAAAAAAAAAGCTGAACTGAAAATAAAAAATCTCGAATGAAGCTA
>NW_011500289.1:213496-215015 GCF_000495115.2 Populus euphratica | reverse complement strand
GTCACCTTACTTAGTCTTAGCTGCTGAGAATTTGATATTGGTGCATGCCACTTGGTTTTGAGATAATACCTACACAGTGAGAATTACAGTGAGTTATTTCCTTATAAAGTGTAAAGATCATGCCATGAGGATGCTAAGGTAGTTTCGGTTTGATTTGAATGCTTTTCTGTTCTGCTATAAAGATATGCAAACTATGATTGTTGAATAACTTATAATTAAATAAATTCCATGAGGGAAGCAAATATAACACACGTACGGACACTTTTATGATGCTAAGACTGTAACTTAGGGCAAGAGGGTACTCATAATCACTGGGCGGTATTAGCCCAATACTAAACACAACGGTATGTTGGCTTGTCGTGGGCTTCACTAATTAGTACTGGCCCAATCTTCCAACAAGATGGCTTAAGCCATTTGGTGGTTTCTTATCGAATGCAGGATGTTACTTTCCAGGAATCCTGTCAGGAGCTACCAATATTATCATAATCGGACCAAACGAATCGATTCAATTAGTGAGAGAGTGAAGTAGCACGACAATGCACTGCCACCCATCCTCATCACCGCGAACTAACCTCTCTTTGACTCCATCCCTATGTCAACACCAACAGCTACCATCTACAGCCCCAGGCCCCCTGCCATTTTGACCCGAAACCACCATTTTCAACAAGTTCCTTCTTCCATTTTTTTCAGGCTACCATCCTCCTCCTATCTTCCACCTGTGGCCCATGACCTTTTCATCACCCTTTATCCAAAACATAACTCAAACCCATATGCTTTTGCTGCCTCTTTTTAACTAAAAAACTCTCTTTTCTCCGGTGTCCATCCCAACAACCACACTAGGACCCAATACCGAAAAATGGCATACCACCTCCCACTCATAGCTCTCATCTCCCTCTCGGTTTAAAATACAACCTCCCAAACCAGCCTCCTTCATTTCGACTGTCACCACCACCGATAGCCTCCTACCAAAACTAATTCAACACCATCTTGCTCTTCCCCCATAAAATCCAAGAAAAACCTACAGTTTTTTACCAATCAATCGTTGGCCAAAAGACTTAAAATACTCCAACATTCTTCTCCAAGCCGTCGGCTACAACATATCGATAGTCATTTTTCCCTCACTGGATGACTAACCTCAATCACTGTGAGAAGCGTCCTCTCTCAAATCCTCAACACCAGCAGCGGTGATGGATTCTTCTTAACGGCAACGACTCTCTCTGTATTCCTCTTGGCCATAACAGTCTCCACTAGCTTCTAGCCTTCAACCATCAGCTCCTCAACATTACAGCAACCCCTGCCAGCACCAGATCCAAAAACCCCAGCTCCAGCACCATCACCACTATGACGGTGACTCTCACCGCTAACACTGGAGTGAAGAGCAGAAGGAGATCCACCCGACCCACCCATTTTTTGTCTTCATTGGCGACGACGCTTCAACCCACATGCTGCCACTATTCATCCGCTTCCCAAAGTCTTCCACCCTGGTTCCTTGCTTATAACAGCCACTCTAATTAATTCA
>NW_011500289.1:157456-213044 GCF_000495115.2 Populus euphratica | reverse complement strand
GACTTTAAATTAAAATATAAAATTAAAAATAAATTAAAGATATGTCACTTCATATTTTTATCAATATCAATTATTATTATTATTTCCTTTTAATTTTGTCAAAGATAACAATATAAATAAAAATTATCTTTCTTAATTCATATCAAAAACATAAAATAAAAATAATTTTTAAACAAGTATATTTTTTTATTTCAGCTAATTAACACAATTAATATTATTAATTAATTAGAGAACAATTAATTTTTATTTTTATAAATTAGAGAGAATTATAAAATTTATAGGTAAGTTTTTTTTCTTTTATTTTGCTTAAATGTTGTTTTCTTCCTTCTATCCATTCTACTTTTAAATAAAACAAATTAACGTTTGCCAATGAATACAAAATAAAAACGTTGGTCAATGGATATAAATCAACAGAGAAAAAAAAATATAGCAAACACCGTAATTTATATTTGCCTTTTACTATAGAGAAATGTAGAAATAATATTTATTGTGTTCAGCAGCTATTTTAAATGTCAATTTAGCTGACCAATTGGAATGGACATAAACGGATAAAAAAGTAAAAGTACAATAGTTTCCTTTTGCTTGTTCTTTTGGCTTCCCGGTTGGAGATACTCTAATTCATCTTGAATTGGTATCATAGCTAAAATAGTTTTGATTAAAATATATATTTATATTTTGTGAAATATGACCTCCGGATGATTTTAATAAATTTTTAGAAGATCATCTTATAATTAATTTGAGTTTTTTACATTTTTTATCCCTAAATATTTAGTATTTGAAGTTGTAAATAAGTCAATTTTATTTTACAAAAATCTTTCTTTTAAAAAAATTACAACTTCATTTTAAATTGCATATGGATAAGTCTCTAAAAATATATATTTAGATAAATAATAAAAAATATATACATGGCATAATTTTGAATTTTTTTTAAATATCAAAAATTCAAGAAAAATAATTTTTATTATACATGTATATTGGATGTAATAACTAATTTATTAAAACCATGAGAACTTGGTTTACATTTCAAAAACACCAAAAAATTATTTTTTTATATTTTAATATTTGAGATTATAAACTTATATGTAAGATATATTTTTAAAATTAAAAAAAAATATAGTTTCTTTTATTTTTATGTTTTGACTCTAGAATGACTAGACTTGACCTCTAAAGTTATACTCTACTCTATTTGGGTGGACTAACTTTCACCATTAAACAGATCTTATATCACACGTGTGCGGTGTCATGATAATCATCATTTTAGGTCTTGAATAGTCAAGAATGGTATGGAAGGAAAGAACAAGGAATTCTTATTTTTCATTACTAAAAAAATAAAATGGAAGTCATCACCTAATATTTTGGTTACTAAGAAACTTAACTAGACTCAGAGTTTGAGAAAGGAAACTAATTGCATAAAAATAAGGTATTAATACTCCTAATAAGTCTTATTTGAAATAAGTTGCATTGTTTATCTATCTGATATAAATTAGAAAATTATTGTATTTTTCTAACTGTTAATTTGTTTATAGTCGAAGAAAATTCCTTAGCAAAGAGACGTTTATCTTATCATGTTAAAAACCTAATTATTACAATGCCAATATAAAAATAAAAGGAACTATCTTTTCATTTAATATTAACTATTACACCATCAAAAGACAATCTTTATCCAAAAAAATGTTAAATAAGTGGGAAAAAAAATCATAGATGAGATATTAATTGTAACATAATTTTAAAAATGATTTAAAAAAGATATATAAAAAAGATACCAGTAAAAAAAGTAAAAAAAGCAATATAAAAGAAAAAATAATTGTTCGGTTGTTATGGCTTAACTCGTTAAACTCGTATCTTGAACCATGAATTCAATCTAGTTCAATAATTTTTTTCTCTTAAATTGATATTCAACATTAAAAAAAAAAACTCATAAATCAAATTATAAACTCAATTGTATTCGATATTTTTTCCATTCAAATTATAGCAAATCTTAGACAAACCAAAAAAAGTAAATAGTATTGTCCATAATAAAACTTATAGGATATAAACCCAATTAGGTTTAATATTTCCCCCCCTTAATTTTATAGTAAATATAAAAAAAAGTGAACAGTGTCACTCATGGTAAAACATGAGGAGGTAAATAGTGTAGTCGTATAGTATTTCTCTTATATATTTTTCCCTTATAGCAAAATCTTAAAAACAAATAATGAACAACAATAAACCGTGAGGGGATGAATAATGCTTCTACATAATGTTTACCTTATACACATTAGTTTATTTAGAGTTAACTAAGACTATGAATCCAACTAGGTTTAATATTGTTTTCCTACTTAAATTTATAACAAATCTAAAAAATAATAAACAATATCATTTATAATAAAACATGAAAAGGTGAATAGTATGACTGCATAATATGCACTTCACATATTTTTTTAAAAATTTATAGCATAACTTATAAAAATTATAGTATACAATGCATTTACAGTAAACACATAAAGGGTTGAACCGTGTAACTAGATAGTATTCACCCCTACCCACTTTAGATTATAATTAAAACTATTCGAAATCCATTAAAATTTTATTTTATTTTCAGGCGAAGGTATATTTGCACTATCAAGCACTTCTTTCAAATTAAACATAGATCTTAATTCTAAATAATATTGACGTTATTTTGACACGAATCACACTACAGTCATAGTTTATCATTGTAGGGCGACCTCAGGTTAATCATGCTTCACACACTGTCAAACCTGCGGTGCAATTTTAAAATCTCATGAAGGTTGTCCAACGTTTGGATTTAAATTAGTAAAAAGAAAAGAAGGGAAAGAATAAGAGTAATAAAGTTCTTATTTATTTTAATATTGGAAAACCTTTGTTACATTGTTCCTATTGTATTGGATTCACACAAAGATTCAATTGAACAAACACACGTAACCTCCTTCCAACAAATTAGTGTTCAAACTTGGTGGAAGCTCAGCCTAATTGGCCGGCCTAAGTAGGTTTAAGTACAATTACTTTTCTTGTTTCATATCAAACCGAGATGGTAAACTAGCTTATTTTATTGCATTCAACAAGAAAGACAAGGCAAACGCATGCATCCATGCTGCTGGCGCGTATTATTCCTACTAACTAGTAATACTATTGAACTTTTTTATTTCTCCTATGATATATATCATAAATTCACCTCAGAACCACTCATATTTCTACAACATTGATAGCACAGCCAGCTTCAACTTTTAAACAATGGAGGGTAAAACTATCCGGAGGTTCAAAGGGAGGGGTGTTAGGATTACCCCCCTTCAAAAATAATTTCCTATTTGACATGTCAATTTCATATCCCGTGCGGAGCAGCCACTTCAAATCCCCAAATGTATTATTCCTATGAACCAAGAGGTTATAGGGAGCCTTTAAGGTTACTTCATCTTTAGTATCTGAAACCCAGCAAACAATTGAAAACATGTCTTGGACAACGATAATAGTGTTATTAGGAATTTGATAGTTATATAATATGATGTTATCCTCCAGTATGAAACCATTGTACATCAACCGTGGCTGCATGAGCCCTAGAGTTTGCCGAATTTGATTTTTCAGGTCCCCAACAGTTGCAAGATCATCAACCTGCATATTAAAAACCCCATCGAATTCAATCTTGACCTGCATGATGATCTGCCATGGATATTAACACATTTAAACATTGTAAATATATATCAGCTTAAAACATATCATGAAGTAAAATGAACGGCTGATTAAGCAAGTAAATTAGATGCATTAAATAGTAAGAAAATGAATCGAGTCACCTTAGGTAGTTTTAGCTGCTGAGAATTTGATATTAGTGCATGCCACCTAGTTTTGAGATAATACTTCCACAGAGAGAATTACAATGAGTTATTTTCTTATAAACTGTAAAGATCATGCCATGAGGATGCCAGGGTAGTTTCGGTTTGATTTGAATGCTTTTCTGTTCTGGTAAAAAAATATGCAGATTATGATTGTTGAATAACTTATAATTAAATAAATTCCATGAGGGAAGCATCACCCACTCATGGAACTTAGGGCGAGAAGAGATAGACTCATAATCATGGGCCAGTATTAGCCCAATACTGAACACAACGGGATGTTGGCTTGTTGTGGGCTTCACTAATTAGTACCGGACCAATCTTTTCGAGTTATCTTAAACTCACCAAAATTATGGATTTTGTAATTTAATCTAGATTAAACCCTGTTATTTTTTTTTTTATAAAATTATTTTAATTTTATTATTTTAATAGTGATTTTGGGAGATTTATTTAAATTATATTTTATATTTTTTTAATTAATTTTTTTAAAATAAATTTATTTTAGTCTTATAATTCAAGTTACAAGTTTAACTTATTAACTTGGATTATTTTTTTACTTTTTTTTTTAAATCTTAGCATTTACTATTAATTTGATTAAGAATTATATTTTATAATTTATTTTAATTTTTTTATGAGATTATCATAATCTTATAATTTAAGTCGTTAATCAATAATAATCAAAATAATAAAGATCAAATCTTAAAAAATAGATGAAGAAATTAAAATAATAATTAATATTTCATAAAGTATTTCAAATAAAATAAGTAACAATCAAAAGAACGAGAACTAAATTTGATAGAAAAAAACTCAATAAAAAAATAATAGGAGAAAAGAAAATAACAATTATAAAAATGAGGACTAAAGTTAATATAAAAAATAAATTTTAAGAAATAAAATTGAAAATAAATATTCAAAACAAAATATATATAACAATCAAAAGTTTGAAGATCAAATTTGATATAATCAGCAAATAATGAAATTTTTAAATTTTTCACAACTTCCGTAAAGTGTTTTCCTTCCAAATTTTTCAGGAAAACACTTTTCTAAAAATCAAGCTAAATTTTCCTTTAACTGGAAAGTATTTTCCATTTACTAACTTTCCTAACAGTAAACAAACACAAAAAAGTTTAGAAAATGATTTTCCAGAAACCACTTTCTAAAAAACAAACACAAGAAAGTTTGGAAAGTGTTTTCCTGGAAACCACTTTTCGAAAAACAAACACAGTTAAAAAGGACAACATTTTTTTGAAAACCAAGTCAAATTTTTTTGATTGAAAAGCATTTTTCATTGACTAGAAAGTGTTTTTTGTTGACCGGAAAGTGTTTTCTGTTTGACCGGAAAATATTTTTTATTGACTAACTTTTCTAATAATAAATAAACACAAAAAAATTTAAAAAATAATTTTTTAAAAACTATTTAAAAAAAAATAAACATGGTATAAAATGATAAGTGTATGTCCTGGTATGATTTTGTTTCTGCTTTTAGTTAGGCCTAAACATTATTTTAATACTTTTATTTCTGCTTTTAACGTGAGCTCCGAGAAACAAAAACAGAAACAGAAGTTGAAACTGAAGCGTGCCCAAACAGGCACTTAAGCCATGTGGTGCCCCAGCTGAAGCAACCAATATTATTGGACCAAACTAATCAATTCAATTAGTGAATGAGTGATCCTAGATATCTGATTTTAAAATCTAATTTTTTAGTAATTTTTATTATAAAATAAAATAAATCATACCTTAAAAGTTTATCTAACAATTTAAATTATTAAGTTAAAATAATTTTTTGATATAATATTAAAATTTTAATAATTAAACAATTATATATATAAATCTCATAATTATTATTTATTTAATAAAAATTAATTATTAACTTCGATTTTTATTTTATTTTTTTGCCCTTGAGATATTATGCCTACATTGGGCTTCTCTTGTAAGTATTAAGCACTTCCTCGTACTACCTATAGGCCATAACCCATTGATCATTGATCATATTTATTGATGACAGAGAACAAACCATCATAAACAAAATATTCCAACCACCATAAAAATTTAATTTGATTTTTTCAAAATATTCCAACCACCATAATAATTTAATTTGATTTTTTTATTTTTTAGGCCAGAAATATTTTCATAAATAGGAAGCACTTCCTTCAATTTAAACATACATCTTAATTCTAAACAACGTTGATGTTGTTTTGACAAGAATCACACTGATAAGGTTGATCCGAGCTTTTTAAGTTGATACTTAAGGTTATTGACTTTTTTAGTTTAAATTAAAAAAAAAAAGGAAATCAATAAGAGTACAAAAGTAATTATTTATTTTATTATTGAAAAACTAACTTATTTTATTGCATTCAATAAGAAAGACAAGGCACAAGCATGCATCCATGCTGCTGGTGCTCTTTCTTCCTCCTAACTAGTGACACATGATTACTTATTATACTCTTGTGCCTCATATTTTTCCTATCAGCGCTCTTTCTTCCTCCTAACTAGTGACACATAATTAATTATTATACTCTTGTGCCTCATATTTTTCTTATTTGTCCACAACATTGACAGAACAGCGAGCACCAAAGCCTGCATGGAAGAGGGGACTGCTATCGGGAGGTTCAAAATCAGGGATTTCAAACAAAATGAATTTCTTAGTTGTCATGTCAATGTCAAATGCCGTTCGGAGCATCCACTTCAATTCCCCAAATGTATTATGCCCATGAACCACAAGGGGAAAGGGGCGTCTATGGGTTACCCCAGCATTACTTTCTCGAACCCAGCATATGATTATGAACATCTCTCGGACAAGGATGCAAGAATCATTAACAATATTGTAAGCATACAACGTGTTATGGTCCTCCAGTTTCACCCTATTATACAGTAATTCTGGGCACGAGAGCCCTAGAGTTTGCCGAATTTGAGTTTTTAGGTCCCTGACGGTTGCATTGCCATTAACCTGCATATCAAAGACTTCATTGAATCTAATCTTGACCTGCATGACGATCTACCTAGATATTAAGACTGTAAATATTAGTTTAAAATTTATCATGAAATATAATACGTGGTAGAATAAGCAAGTGAATTAGATGCATTCGACAACAAGAAATTGAATCGACTCACCTTGTAAGCTGGTTTTAGCTCCCGAAGACTTGAGATTAATGTATGCCGCTTAATTTTGAGATAATACGTACGCAGTGAGGATTACAATAAGTTATTTTTCTTATAACGTGTAGTGATCATGCCGTGAGGATGCTAGGGTAGTTTCGGTTTGGTTTGAATGCTCCTCTGTTCTGGTAAAAAAAAAGTACAAATATATGCAAATTGTGATTGCCAAATAACTTATATGTAAATAAATTCCATGAGGGAAGCATCACACCTATGCGATTGACCACTTAAAAAAAAAAAACAAGAATAAGAGAGGATATAGAGGATGCTCTATGAAATCATAGTCACAGGGCAGGATTAACCCTATACTTAGCACAACGGACTGTTGGCTAGTTATGGGCTTCCCTAATTTGTACATTTTTTAAGCTTCTGATGTGAGCCTTTAGTTTTAAGCACTCCCTGTCATGGGCAACTACTGCTGTTAGAATCAGACTAGACGACCACTAAATTGATAAATCGACATCAAACTAGTACGGTTCTCAATTAGATCATTTAGATAATTGATATGATGAACTTTAGAAGGAATCAGTTTAAACTCAGCAAAATTGATGATCAGATCGAGTTGAACCGGTCTATCTAACATAAGGGTAAGTTATTTTTCAAATAACATTTACGCCTTGCAAATTGGTTATTTTGTGAAAAGTAATTTATTGTAAATCACTTTTTAAAATTTTCAGTTTATTATTAGAAAAATCAATTAATGTAAAATACTTTTTAATTAAAGAAAAATCTAATTTGATTTTCATAAAAATATTTTCATTTTATTTTAGCCGAAAAACATTTTTGAAAAATTGAAAAAAATTAAAAAATATATTTTATTATTTATTAATTATATCAAATTTAATTCTGAATTTTTTTAATTGTTATATATTTTATTTTTATTTTTTTAATTTCTTTCTTTAAAATTTGATTTTTACTTTCTAAGAATTTATTTTTCATGAAAACTATTTTTAAAAAATAATTATTTGCTAGCGAACAAATAGAATCTTAGTTAATATCCTAAGACAAAAAAAGATAAAGACAATAAAACAAATGTAACATGTCTCTTGTACCTTTTTATTTTGAATACAATTTCGTCGTAAAATTATTTTAGAGCAAAGATTTATTATATACACTCGGCTATTAGGCCTCCTATATGTGTTTGTAAAATGAATGGCTCGTTGGTCACTAATTTGGCAATCTTATCGGAGATATGTTATTGATCACTGATTTAAAACAATTTTGGTTCTTATTGATCACGATCCTTCGATATGGTCTAGACATAGGAGATATGTGTAGGAAATTAGGATTAAGGATCTTAAAACAACCAGAAAAGGAAAAAGATTAAACTAATTTTATTGCATTAATTCATCTCGTTTTATTTATTCTTCCTAGACATACCATATATATTATTTTAATTTCCTCTCCTATGCCAAAACCATGGTACATTATTGTAGTATACGTATGACAGTGCCAGTGAAAATTTGATACTCGTAAATATCTCGATGATCATCATTAGCGTAAATAGGACCGAAAGGGCTCTCTACTCTTAGTGTCATATTATCCCTAATGGCAAAACCATGATGTAAGTGAAGCATATTCTTCAACTCCCTCAACTTATTATTCTGATGGACTAGCAGTCTAAACCGTCGGATCCCATGCCCATCTGTTGAGTCTGCTTCGAAAAATATTTCATACAAATCTCGGAGGAGGATCAATTCGTGGGGATCGATTTGATAAGCTAGCAGTGGAGTGTGATTAGACATAATAATGTCACCATAATCTAGCTGTTGATTCTCCACTGGCAAGTCAAGCTCTCGGCCAAGGAGACGTTTGAGGTTAAGGACGGTGCTATCGTCTCTGAGGGCCACATGAAAGATTTGGTGACCATAAATAACGCTGACGTTCATGGGCTGTGAAAAGGCCAGTTTGAGTTAATCATTTTAGTTACTTTAAAATTAGTTATGGAGCATAAATATGGATAAGAAAACGAGAAACTGATACGCTGTTGTAGGAAAATAGTAATGAATTAAAGTCTTACCATGGTTGGTTATAGTACCGGATTAAATGTTGAGAAACTGTACGCCACTTAATCAACTCTGAGCTAATATGTGGAGAGAATTAGTAATTAAGCAGTATAATATATTTTGGTTGTTCTCTGAGCTAATATGTGGAGAGAATTAGTAAGCAGTATAATATATTTTGGTTGTTAATTAAAGTCTGATCATGCAATCAATCAGATATATTGGTAGTTTTGGATTTGGTATTGATGCTTTTCTTGTTCTGGCAAAAGGTGTGTGGAATTCTGTTTTCTGTGCTAGACAACATGAAATGAATATGAAACAAGTGTCTACTAGTTCATGCAAATCAAATCTATCTCCCATGGGCCGTTTATACATGTGTATGTATCTATGAACAGAAACCCATCACACACTCTTTTAATGTAAGTTTTCTGTTCTGGCATAAAGTGTATGAAATCATGTTTTATATATATATATATACATAATAGTAATTAATTGTTTGAATAAATTTTTTTTTTTTAAATTTCATTCCACTTTAACCAAAGATTTCTTAATCAATACCATTTAACAACAGATAAAATATTTTTTCTAATTCATATAGAGTGATGAATCCTTTCTTAATCACTCAAATATTTTCATATAATTTATAATATATTAAATATTTATCATTTCATTACCTCAATTAAGATAACATATAATAGGATAAAAATAACATTCTCTATATAAAATAACATAGTGATCTCAAGTCTAAAAATTACTTATACAACCATCATGGAAGCCTTTTCATATATATAAGTAATCTCTCCATATGAAATTCTCATACGAGTCATTTAGTGTATATGTCTTATGACAACCTTATAATTTTCTTTGAAAAGTATTTTAGTTCCGTAGATTTTATCTTTACTCTAAAGTTATCAATCTAATATTATATGAATATTAAAGATATATTGAGCCTTTATTAATAATAAATATGTATTTACATGAATATAATAATATTATGTATAACCAACCAATTAGTTATAAAGCATATCAATTAATAATTTTAAAAAAAAATTAAAAAAATTTACAACTCCGTTATAGACCTAACTTGGTCAAATATGTTAATTTTATTTTAATTAGATGATAAAAAAAACGACCAAAAATAGACCAAATATATAAAATTTGGCAATGGTAACCTATAAAAAATATTTTTCAAAAAGAGAAAAGACAATGCAACTTAATTCTTAGTTAATTAAATACACAACACTGAAATGAAATAAAAAAGGATAAAAAAATCATCTCAAGTTAATCTAAGTTTATATGACAAACCAATAACTCGAGTAATAAAGGTTGAGCTAACTAGGTTAACTTGACAAATCCATAGCTTAGGTCATGAAACACTAAGCCTATTTTATAGAAAGAAAAAAGATAAAAAAAATAATTAAAAGAATTTAGATCAAAACTAGAAAATAAAAATAGAGGGCAACTATAACTTTTTGATTTTGAGATTAAAAGAAAAATGAATCGAATAAGAATAAAAAAAAACATATAAAAGAACTAGAATTAAAAAATTAAATTGAATAAAAATCAAACTTTAAAACAAGGTTAAGGAAAAAAAAATAAAAAAAAAAGTGATAAAATATAAAATAAAATAATAATTAAGGAGTAACTTTTAAAATTTAAATAGCTAGATATTAAAAATAATGAGAGTTAAAGAAATGTAAAAAAGATTGTCAGTGTAAAACTAGAGATGCGTTTAGGACGCGCTGGATAAGGATAGATGGGTTCCTTAGATAATTCAAACACTATTTTAAAAAGCATTATTTAATTGTTCTGAGATGTCACACTCACCTTTAGTAGACCACAACCATCCTTTAACTGCTAAATTATGCAATACACGGTAAATTATTTTTTTTAAATATTTATTATATAAAGAAGAGTACAATTCTACCCCCTTGCCCCCTTAACAATTATAAAAAACACAAAGTGAAATGACTAAAATGACCCTGAACAAATGACAAGTTTGAGCCACAATTTCCGGTCTAGCTTAATTTTGGCCCTGTTTTACATTCATGGAGTCGTCGTTTGTTACTCTTTCTCTTAGTGTTTTTTCTTTATTTTTAATAATAGTCGAGGTTTTATTAGAAGAGAATCAGATTATCAATAAGTTAATGGCAATCTAGTTAGTAGGGGAAATGAATAGGGTCGATTATTTAGCTGCTAATTCAAAGTATAATTTTTATATGTTTTCATTTTCTTATTATTTTTTTAACAAATATAGAGTAATTACAAAAATATTGGGAACTCACTTGTTTGTCTCTAGTATGAAAAAGAAATAAAACGACATTCAATAAAAATAAAAATAAACAATATTTTTATTCTTCAAAATCACAATATACAATTTTTGATTTGTAAAACTAATTGTTACACATCCTAAAAAATTTAGAGAATGACACAAGAAACTCTTCATCTTCAACACAATGCCTGGTCCCCTGAAATATCAATTCAAAGAATCCTGCTTCATGTCTGATGAAAGAGGTCTTGTGGTTTTATCCAAATCTCAAATACCCATCATGAATTTAGCCCATTCGCAAGCTTCATTTCATCACAAATATTCATTAATAGAGAACATGAAAAGTTGCATAGGGAAATGAATAACGATAGCAAGAAACTTGTGAGTTTTAGATTGCTATTTTATTTTTTTTCCAAATTCAAACTTATTCATTCTAAATTCATCCAATACCAACAAGAAGAATGGAGAGAAATTGTTACAAACTAAAAGCTATTTTATTTTTCCTGAATTCATCCCCTTCCTTCATTCACCACTCCTATCTAGCCCATTGGCTTTATTTGAAACATCAAAAGCTGCATATTACTCCTCAGCTATATAAATTCTAGTGCCACTAGAAATTCTATTAGCCCACAAAAGAGTACGATCTAGCAGGTAAGATTCAGGCCCTATCTGGAGTCTCATATTGGTGATGTCCAAACCATGAGCCTCACTGAGCTTCAGCTTCAAGTCCCCGACGTAATTATTCCGATGGGCTCTTACTTCGTATCTCTGGTATTGCCCATCTGGGTTTTTCCCAACGATCACAATAGTGAAAAGTAGTCGGAGGGTAATTTCAGAATCATTAACGAGTCGATAAGATGCTAATTTTGTGTTATCTTGCAGCAACAGCCCATTAAAAAGCAGCTCTTGGTTCTCTACAGAAAAAGAGGTGAACATATCATGGACTGCCTCTTTCATGTCCTTAACAGTTGTATCATCAGGAAGTTCCATAGGGATCATTGTAGTGCCGTCAACAACAACCCTGACCTTCAATGTCTGCCAAAAACCACATTTTGTATCATAGTTGGTTCAAGAACTTGTCATGGCATAAAACTATAAAATTAGCGGGTGAAATACAGCATAGTTCAAGAAAATCAAGTTAGATGAAAAACCATACCATGTTTTTTCTTTGAAGTCCTGAATTTCAGATGTGTGCTGCTAAATTCTGATGAGCTAGCACTGCTAGAGAGAATGATAGAGGTCGGCTATGAGCTTCTGATGGGTATGATTACGCCTATAACTCTTAATTAAAGCGTATTTCCAATATGATTTGGATGCCTTTCTGGTTAGCTAGATGGCATGTGAACCGACTGTCAGAAGATCACTGTATTAACATGTCAAGGCATGTGTGTGTTTATTTACTTTCAATTGGACAACATGGTTTATGTGCCTCTCTGCATTTTGTTTTGTTTTATTTTATTAGTTAAATCATTCTGTTTTATGGAAATGGTCTTTCATATTTCTCATTGCCTATTTACCAATTGCAACATTGTAATTTCCTCAGCATGCCCAAAGAAAATATTCGTTAATCGTAAAACAGACAGGCTAAGGATTTTAATTGACTCTGAAAACAGCACCATAAATGAAAGTGTACAAGGCCTCTAGATAAGATGACCAAGTAGTGGCATCCACTGAGTTTGAAGAAAAATTAAGAGCAAACATCAAAATATAAAATATTATTAAAAATTTTGCAGTCGGATTATATTTTATTTTTAATTAAGTTTTTTTAAAATCACTTAATAGAAAACCTTAAATTCCCTAGAAAATGATGTTGTTTCTTACAAACAAAAACAAAATCTGGATGGAAATAGTTAAAATATAAAAAAAAATTTAATTGAGAATTTATATAAAATTTGAGGACAAAATTGATGTATGAAATCATTTGATAATTTAATTGATACTATCTACGTAGTTCGAACGACGATATTTTTGAGGTTTGTCTGGAATTTTATTACTAGAAATTTTATATAGTTTTTCCTGTTTTATGTAACTAAAAGAATAATAGGAACCTATATATAAATAACAAAGAGATTTAAATTCAAAACCTTTAAAAAAGAAGAAGATTGAACACTAATACTAGCTACTTGAGTTAAAATTCTTTAGCTATATTCATGTCCGGCTCTAGCTAGCAGTTAATTTTGCTTTCTTTAAGTAGCAATCTTGCTTGCTGGTTTGTAGATATCTCCTCGCTGAGGTCTAAAATAGAAGTTTAATTCGTTACAGAAAAAAAAAACTAATATCAAATATGCTAAAACTTTTGTCACCAAACTTTGTTCTGAGAAAAAATAAAAAGATCAAGGACCAAAATTGACATCTCACAAAAAGCCCTTTTCACACTTTCAATGTTCAAAGGGCACAGAAATATTCAATTTTGTCCCTAAAGTTTCACTTTGTTCATATCCAATCTTCTTTGGGCTTTTACGCTTCTGTTCATAATTTAATTTTTTGTCATTCATTTTCTCTCGATGTGTAAAGAAGAGAGAAAGTTCCTGTATAACAAATATCAAGCCGTCTTTGAATGCGGGAGAACTTAATATATATGGTTTCTTTTAATGATGTTCAACAGTTCAAAAATCTTTTTAATTTGATTTGATTTAATTTTTTAAAAATAAAATATATATTATAGTTAGTTATGAGGTTAGAGAGGTACATAAGGTTAGAGAGGTACATACGATGGTTTTCTTTCATATTATTTTAGTCAAGAAAATTTGAAATATAGGTTTTTAGAGTGAGAAAACTTGAACCCTAATCTTCTAGGGATTGAAGCTAGCTTTGATGGTCATAAAAGATTTTAGATGGACTCCATGTCATTTATCATGGTAGAGGATGTGTTGTCAGCATTATTTTGAAATATATATATATATATTGGAGCTTCTTTTGAGATAAATATATGGCAGATTGCAATAGAAATAATGATAAAACTAATTCTTACAAATTATAAATATGCTATTTTATTTTTCCCAAATTCGATCTGATTTACTCTAAATCCATCCAATTCCATACAAGGAGAATGGAGAGAGATCGTTACAAACTAAAATCTATTTTATTTTTCCCTGAAGCCATCCCCTTCCTTTACTCACCAGTACTCCCATTTAGCCCATTGGGTATATTTGAAACATCAGAAGCTGCATGCTACTGATCCTGAACTATATAAATATCAGTGCTGCTAGAAATGTCATTAGCCCACAATAAAGTACGATCTTGCAGGTAAGATTCAGGCCTCATTTGGAGACTCATATTGGTAATGTCCAAACCATGGTACATATGGAGCTTCAGCTTCAAGTCCTGAACAGTATTACTCCGGTGGGCTCTTACTTCATACCTCTGGTATTGCCCATCAGGGTTTTTTCCGATGATTCCAACAGTGAAAAATATTTGGAGGATAATTTCAGAATCATCAACGACTTCATAAGTTTCTAATTTTATGTAATTTAGCAACAACAGCCCGTTAAAAAGCAACTCTTGGTTCTCCACGGCATAGAAATGAAACATACGATGGACTGCCTCTTTTAGGTCCTGGACAGTTGCATCATTTGGAAGTTCTATGGGGAACCTTGTACCATCAATAACAACCTTGACCTTCAATGTCTGCAAAGAACACATTTATATCATAGTTAACTCCAGAATTTATCACGGCATAAAGCTATATAATTAGCAAGTGAAAATACTACATAAGTCAAGAAAATCAAGTTCGATGAAAGATCATACCATTATTTTTTTCTCAAGTTCAGGTGTAGGTAGCTTAATTCTGACCTAGTACTGCCAGAGAGAATGATTTAGGTCGGCTAAGAGCTTTTGACGGGTACGATTATGCCAATAACTCTTAATTAAAGCATATTTCCACTATGATTTGGATGCTTTTTTGTTTTGGTAGAGAACTTGTGAACTGACTGTCAGAAGATCATTCTATTAACATGTCAAGGGATGTGTGTTATTTGCTTCTCCAAGAAAAAAAAAAGGGGAATTAAAAAAAAAAAAAGACTTTCAATTGTACGACATTGTTTAAGTGTGTGCTTATTACTTGTTGGTCAAGAATAACATATATTCATAGTAGAAATAAGGAGTTGATTGAAACGGAACTATTTTATGTGTCAATAAAGAAACCACTAACGATTTGTTCTGCCTATACGAGTCAAAACAATTTTTTACTCCTTAACAATCTTTCAATATCAATATTGATGGAGATTTTTCTGTGTAATGGTGGGTTTTTTCTCACCTTAAACTCTAGACTTATTATCTGAGTTTAAAGGATTATATCCTTCCAAAAATGTTCTCTCAGTTTTAATTTTCATTGATGAGAGAATTAACTCTCCTCGTGAAAATAAGAATACTAGAGAGATTTTTTCTCCCTAATAAGATAAAATCTATCTTTATTATGTCAAATTACTTGACAATTTGACTTTCCTTTTTCTTTTCTTTTCCATCTAATTTGTGTTCTAATTTGTGTTACACTCAAATATAAAATAGACTAAAAAAATTCAACATTTCCCACTCTCGTATGGTTGGGATTACAAAGTGATAAATTAGGGGAAGACACATTATAAAGGTAACGTTTCATAAAACAAAATGTTCTAAGGGTAACACGTTTTTTCTTTGAATATAATTAACCCCTTATTTAAAACTCTGGAATCAATATATATTTTAAAATTTCTAGTTTTTTTTAATTACTAGATGATGGTTATCATTTTTCTATGATATGTTTTTATCCTCCGCCGCGATGGCTACCGAGGAGCAACAATTCAGATTAGCAATACTTCACTTATAGATTCCCCGATTGGTTCCTCCTTCAAGGTTTGGTCTTCTTATAAAAATGACAAATGCGTTAGATTTAAAGCTCACCTGATTGAAAGAAGCAACTGCATGGGTTTTTTTAGAATAATCAACTGTATTAATAAAAAACATAGGTATTTAAAAGATGACCCCTGAAAAGTTTAAAAGTCGTTTAAAGAAAAATAAAGTGTTTGCGTTACAAATAATATAGGAGGAATAAGAAAGAAACTTAGCTAAAATTAGATTCACTACACTTTAACCCATGAATGAAGTCATTTCCAGTAGAGCTAAAATTAAATTCCCTACACTTTAGTCAAACTGATAGTCAATGCAAAATCAAAGAGAAACTGAAATTCCAATCCAAAATATTGATAAATCAATAAATCTATAATTTAAGGGATGCACAAGATACTCTCCATCAATGTAAAAAATTTACCCATAATTGCCCAGAACTAGAACAATGAAATAACAAATGATCCATAGTCTCCAGCTCTACTGCAATTGTATGGTTCTTCTGATGTTGAACACTCACTAATGTTTCTTCTGTTGCGGTTTCAAGATACCATATATTTCACTAATATTTCAAAGATACCATTTATCATCTGGGATTTCCACAGGGTGTCTTCTACCATCAATAACAATCTTGACCTTAACTGTCTGCAAAATACCATATATTTCAAAGAAATAATAGTTAAATTGGTGTCCGGTTGTTCCGAATTTTCTCAACAATAGATTACTGGATTGGATTGGATTGGATTGGATTAATTAGTTTATACATAGAGATTATTGGATTGGATTGGATTAATAAGTTTATTAATTTAGTGCAAGCATAATAAAATAATTAGTAAGACTGCGCATGTTTCCTTTTTTTCTTTGTCTTTCATGCCTTGAAAAAAAATACGAGAATAGCACTGCCACGCACAAAAATGAAAATTCGTAAAAGGTAAGATGTACGGTTTCTAGTGGCCATAATCAATAATGATAAAAAAGAATAATTAATTACACAATTATACTCCTCTTTCACATAAATTTAGGATTCAACATAAAAATTATTTATGAGTTTCATGATAAACTGAATAATTCCTTTTATAGAGATACAATTTATTTTTTTATGGAATAAATTATAAATTTAAATTTACAACCAATTAATAATATCAAAGATATGTACCCATAATTCCAACCAAATATTCAACATTTTACAAATTAATTATGGGTTATAAAAGCATGTATTAAATCCCAAAACGTGCACGTAAGGAAGATGCTTTCTTTGATTTTGCAAAATCTTTTGAGACTTTAACAGGGATGACAAAAGGGAAACAACTTAATTAGCCATTGAGTTGAAATATTGATCAAATTCTCCAAAAAATTTGGAAAAATGAAAGAAAGAAAGAAATTGCTCAAATTAAAGAAAGCATCGTATGAATATGGTAGAAAGTATCCATAAATATATACCAAAAACACTGAAGAATTTTTAACATAATCTTGAACAAACCATCGAGTAGTGTGAAAGTAATTTCTCATCACAAAGGTTTACGTCTTAAAAATCGAAGCACAAAAGCAATATATGCTATCTAAGCATTGAAAAGGAAATTTACTGACACTACATGATCATAACTTGTTCAAAGAGTAGAATGTTGATGCTGAGCCTAAAGTCAGTGCTTGAGCTTGATTTATACAGTTAACAACCCTAGAAAAATTGAAGCACATGTCATGGAAAATTACCCTCAGGAAAATTCAAGAAATACTAAGATCCACTGGTTACAGTTCCATTGAAGATCTCAATTGTATCGCCCTGTTTAACATGGTTCCACCGAAACGATCGATCATCGTCCATAACATTCTGTTTATGTATGAAAAAATACCCTTCTTGTGGAAGATGGAATTGATATTCCTGTTGCAAATCTTGCAGCTCTTTTCTAATCTCTCCAACATTATCCAATGGATTCACTTCGATAGGAATCTTCTTAGTGCCACACTTGGTCACAACAATCACCCTCAGTTTCTTGAGACCTGTAGAGCCCCCTTTTGATCCTGAGCCAGATGGTGATGGCTTTACGTTGACGCTAATCTCACTATTATACTTCAACTCACATTCATGTAAAGACTGATGATCTTGCAACTCCACACCATTCGATTGTAGCACTAATCTTTTCACTGGAACTGGCTCTATCAAATGAATCTTTTCTTTTAGATGTAGCACAGTATCGCTCATATCCATTTCAAGAGGGACAAGCGTTTGGTTTGATGGAATCTTGATACGCAGCAGAACTTTCTTGGAGTGTGAGCTTTGTTCAACATTGACTTGAGGTTTTTGATCGGTTTCAGGGGTTACAAGGAGTTGAATGCGAGAGTTTTGAAGGATTTCACAATATTCTACATCTTTATCATCTTGAAGAACTTGGCCATGAAATACTAGGGTTTGCTTGTTTATAGGTATACCATGGTACTTGTGTACCTTCTCTTTGATCTCCGAGACTGTATCAAAGAAACCCACTTCAATGGAGAATGGCCCGCCTCTTTGGGGCTCAAAAATGACATCCATTGACAATGATGGCAGTGGATGAGGTATGGATGGCAATGGAGATTTTGTGGGGGTTGGAATGTGAGGAGGGTTTTTATATGTTGTTGTAACAGCATGCGATTTTGCCTAATTGTGTGGCGATCGCGAGATGTGAGTATGGATATTTGCAGTGTGTGTGTGTGTATATATATATAGGTATATTAGTGTTGATTTTTGAAGCGTGTGTGTGTGTGTGTGTGTGTGTATAGGTATATTAGTGTTGATTTTTGAAGGTTTTGAGAGGATATAGGAAAAGTGTTTCACTTTCGTCATCAATCCTGCTGGCAGCATATCTTGTTTTATTTTCAATTCTATGGATTTGGGTAGGGTTGGATATTATCTTCTTCTTTTTTGCCTTCCTCGCATCACTCTTCTATAATCTTATCATAAGATTTCCTCTTAAAAAAAACTAAATCTATAATGGGAAACAGATAAATTCTAGCTCATCCTAAGAAAATCTCTTTTTTACAAGAGAAAAATAGCAAAAATAGAATTAAAAAGCTGTTTGCCTTCAGCTATCACATTGCAGGATCATGTGAGATTTGTTCTTAATTGAATCTCATGAATCTAATGGCTCATAGTTTTCTTGTAATCTGTTGTCGTTTTTTTCCGATAAATTATCCTTAATTTAAAGATAAAATAGTAAAAATAGATTTAAAAAAATTAACCTAGGATCACATAAGATTTATTCGAATCTAATGGCTTATAGTTTCCTTGTGATCTGATGTTTTTTCCACAAATACCAGCAATTTAAAGAAAAATAGCAAAAATAGATTATAAAAAAAAGAAGAAATTAACATTGCTGAATCACCCGAGATTTATTCGAATCTAATGGCTCGTAGGTTTCTTTTAATCTATTATGATCAATTTTTTTTTTCTACGACTCTCACATAAGATTTATTCGAATCTAATGGCTCGTAGATTTCTTTTAATCTATTATGATCAATTTCTTTTTTTTTTTTCCTATGACTATCATTAATTTTACACCATTCAAACCTTCAGGGATTGGAGAAAACCTGAAGCAAACCGAGAAAGCTGGCCACAACCTGTGATGCAAACTGTTTTTAAAAGTTTTTTTTTTCTTGAAAAATAAGATATTCATATTTTTTAAATGATTTTTATATGTTAATTTCAATTGAAAAAAATAAAAAACCCTTAAACATCATTAATTTAAAAAAAAAAAAAAAAAAAACTTAGAAACATCTGCATCACCGAGCTCACACACATAGCAGTGAGCAGAAACATAATTGGCTGATTATTTGGTTAGTTTAATCATTGATTTTATCTAGCAAGGGATACGGCTATAACTCACATTTGATAGTCCATAACATTGATACCATTAAGTAATTTAATCGCTATCAATGAGCATTTGCTAATTTATATCATAAGCATTTTACTTTCCCTTCTTGCTTCTTTTGAAGTGTTTTACAGAAACATTTTCACAGAGCAAACTGTTTCAAGAATTAAGGATTTTTAATGCTATTAAGAAAACAGATTAGGGGCTACTCAATCATGCATGTTGAGATTACGAGCTGTGCTTCAAATATCAAAAATCCAGATATACTTTAAATAAAAAAAAATTGAACCTCTTCCCCTTGGCTTTAACAATATTTACAGAGAGGTAAAGCCCTTTATGGTTAAAGGCAGGGAAAATTGTAAACAAACAGATGAAGTCTGTTATGCTAGTCCTGAGAAGTATAAAGCTGTACGGTCCTTGGCCAAACCTGGCCGTAGACATCCTTCTTGCTATAGCGCCGGTCCCAAGACCAGGGAACATCTGCCATGACGATAACAGAAGTCAGATGCATGCAACAAAAAACAGGCAGAAATGAATGGGAAAGAGAAAATGACCTTCTGAGCTGTATGGTTTAGGAGGGAGTTCATAAGGCACTGGCAATGGAATCACTTTGGATGCCGAATCGCTAGTTCCTTGCCATTTCAGAGTCACTAGTGTTGCTCTCAGCTCTTCAGAATCAGCTAATGATCCACAATTATCCTGAAACTAGAGGGCAGTAACTTGTCAATAAATCTCATATAACGGTGGTAGACTTGCCATTAAATCACACTACAATTTAGTATCAAAAGGCCCAGATATAGCAATTACCATGGATGGACATCCATCACTTGTGCAAGAAAATCCAGAACCGTATCTTCTTATGGAAGATGGTAGAAAGAGCACTCCCAGCTGGAAAAAACCACACGATGAATTAAGGCATCGATGTTTCTAGGGGATCAGAAGGCAGGAAACACATGAAATTGTGAACGTATGAAAATTAACCAAAAAAATATTAAGGAAAAAATCATAATTTGTTAGCGTTTGCTTATTGTCACATTATTGTCACAGAAACATGATTTCCTCATGCACATACCTCGTACGAACGGATCATCAACTGAGAATTATTCTTCTGCAAAGCCCCCCAGGCTGCTTTGCTAAGATTTGATGAAGTAAGCAAAAACCAACTGTTTGGAAAACGTTTCAATTCAGTTTCAATAGTAAAAAATTGATTGACTTCTTGCAGTCATTTAGCTCTTCTTCAGGCCACGCAAAACTCTTAAGAAACCATTATAAGTGAAAGAAAGCAACCCTTACGCAAGTTTCTGGCTGTTATAGCGAGTGAAAGTCTTTATATGAGGCATCGCCCGACTGAAACAATGGAATACACAAAGTTAAGCGTCTTTCCCCCAGTTTGAAGAAGCAACCACAGCAAAAGTGGCAATGCATGTGCTCACAACTTAAGTGGCCATGAATAAAAAAACCAAGATTTGGTGATGGAATTTAAATGATACAACTCCAGTTAGCATTTTGTAATCCAAACTGTCACTGGGAATGATATGGACATATACCAGCGGCCAGAATGGGATGCCTTCCATTTAGCCCAATACTTCTTCAAAAATCCTTTTTCAACATTCTTTAGTGGGCCTGGAATAGCATTTCCAGCTGCATAACCCTGAAGAAAAAAGTAAAACAATCATAAGAGAATAGCATTGGACTTTTACAAGTGCAAAGCATAGCAATAACACTAGTGGAAAAATATGAATATAAAATAGACCCCTGGAGCATACAACATGAGAATTGAACTATTCAACTTCATTTTCAAACATTAACAATAGATAACATTAAAAAAAACAATAACTTTCCAATAGCTCATAGTGCAGCACAACAAGACCCACATTTACACATATTAAAATACCATGAGTTACAAGAAATCCCATAGAATTAGTGTTAGACTTGTGTGTAATCTGATTGGTCAAACCTAGTCAACTTGACTTGTTCTTTACAGCATTGAACTTCTCCACTGGATCAATCATAATTGGTTGTTTATGAGCATGATTTCTTTAACATCTTGTTCACAAAACTACACAACCACACAATCTTTTACTTTCTAGCAGTGGGAACTTCAAATCAATCAAAAGATAATAAAATAAAAATACTTGGCATCCAGGGCAAGAGAATTTTGAATTGACCATTCATGCCCAAAGGCAAATTCATTTGAAATAAAGATGTGGGTTAACAGTAATGGTTGTTTCCATCTGGCTTTATTAATGATAATGTCAAAATTACAAACAAGATCAATGCACATAGCCTCATTTGACCCACATCTCAATAATATTCAGAAGACAGCTGAAAGCAATCCCTAGCCCCCCTTCCTCCAACTAAACCCCAAAGTGGGGAACATAAGTTGGTTCCTGGCTACCATGTGTCCAGTTTACTGGCTGGCTGCTTTAATGCTTTCAACATCTTATAACTCCATAAAAGATAAGCAATCTAAAATGATACCCAGGTCAACCTATTATCCAAGAAAAGACAAAGTTCAAAACCTTAAAATGTTTAAAGATAAACAAGGATTTGTGGAAAACAATGCAAGGTGCAGTGGAAAAAGCTCAAAGAAAAGACCTACATGTTAGTACCTCTAAGGAGCATCTGACATCCTCTACAGTAGGCCATATTATTTGAGGCTCTCCAAGACCAAGAGGTGTTTTATCTTCAGCATATCCGGATGACATTGAAATGGCCAGTTCGGTCATCCACTTTTCATCCAAAGAACCAAGGGAAGAGAACTGCAACAAGGAAAGAATACGAAACAATTCAATAAAATTTCTCAAAGCAGAAGGAAGTGCATGGTAGCACTAGTAATTTCCAAGATTTCACCCACAGCCCATTGAACAGTTCAAATAACTCTCTCATCTGTAACACAGGAAGATCAGCAGACTGCATAGCATGAATCAACTAGTCAAGTTTAAACTGTTTTTACAGAAGTAAAGAACTTAAAAAAAAAAAAAAACTACTGATTAAGATGACATTTTATTTCACTTCAGCACCTGTTCACATCAAACCTCAATTCTCACATGATCAGTACTCATTATACTAGTAAAAGAGGAATCCACCATACCTGATAAACAAGAGGAGACCTTTTAAACTCATTGTCGAAGGTGCATTCTTGAAGAACACTTTGTAGCTTCATATGTCCCCACTTCCTTAGATCGGCACCAGTATGATATCCAGGAACAGATGCAATTAACCTGACCTGAAAATTGTGTAACCAGGTTCATAAAGATATAACATTCCCAGACAAAAATTCCAGTAAGGATAAGAGACTGAATAACATACCGCTGCATGGCTATAATCAAATTTCTTGAAAAAGGATGCATTGATACTAATACTCCCAAGGTTTGGTAACTTTACAATAAATTCAGGCCACTGTATACATTGAAAAAAAAAGGATTAAACTTGTTCAGAAAGAAATACATGGGGGAAATATCCCTAATCATCTCCGCTGCAATATAATTATACCTTCAACACGCTAAGATAATCAACCAAGTCATTTTCAAATCCACATCCTTTTCCAGGCTTCTTCTCCTTCCAAGGGAAATCTTGCATCCACAAACCTTGGCTTTTGTTATTCCAGTCAACATGTATTAAATTTGCTGTATGAACAATAATTCGCACTCCTCGAGGATAGACAAGAAACATAGCCTTTGAATGGTGTGTCCCAAATGAAATGGGTAGCCAGGGTTTGTGCAGAATCCAATTTGCAGGCTTCCTTCTCTATAAAATACTACCAAAATTAAAATCCCATCACCCAAAAACAAATCTTCAAATGCTTAAATTGAAGACTCCTATAAAAACAATCTATAATCAAACCTTCATATGCTCCAATGTACCATCACCCTCCCCATGAATAACCATGACATTAGGAACTTTTGCAATTGTCGGACATGCTGCATCAGAAAACAGAAAAAACAACGAAATGAGCCAGATTAAACTACCTAAAACCAACACTATGCAGGGTGAGACAAAAATAAATAAATAAATAAATAAATAAATAAATAAATAAATAAATAAATAAATAAATAAATAAATAAATAAATAAATAAATAAATAAAGCTCACCAGACAGTAACCAATCCATATCCACCATGTAATTCGAAAGTATAGCAACAAGTATATCTCCCTACACAAAGAAACCAAAAACCAATCACTCAATCAAAATCTTCCATCATCAATATACCAATAAACACTACAATATAACTCTTCCACATTCGCACAGTCTCGTGCAAAAATATAACATCCTTATCCAATTCAATGACAACAACAACCTTATTTAGAAACAACAAGAAAACACCATTACCTTAATCACATCATTTATCGAAACACAAGACGTATTAGCCCAAGCTGGCAACTCTTTCACTCTCAAAAGCCGAAATGTCAACGCCAATTCATCCTCCGAAACACCAAAATCCCTAATCGCCTCGTCCTTACAATTCCTCTGCGGTCCACCACTTTCCATCTCAACCTATAAATTCCAATCAAATAAACAAATACACTAAAAACAATTAAATTACACAAACAATAATAAATCAAATACCTTTGAGCTACTACTAATCCCTTCTCGAATCTTCTTCCGCTTGCTCTCACCTGTACCATTTTCTCTTCCCTCGAAACAACCTCGCTTCTGTAAATTACCATTAGGAGTAATTAACACGTACTTATAAAAATAATTACCAGGGATTAACTCAATAATATCATCGTTAATTATCTCCGCTTTCTCTCCGGCTCTCAGTTTCCTCCTCTGTTCCCCCGATTTAACCACGGCCACCGGATTAGTCCCCTCCTACAAACAAACTAATCATTAATTTTTTTTAAGACAATTGCATAGTAAAAAGAGAGGGAGAGAGAAAGAGAAATAATAAGAGAGAGAGAAATAATAACTGACCACGGTTATAGTGGATGAGGTTAGGGATAGGGTTAGGGAGAGGTGGTTACGGCTGAGTCTTTTATCGGAGGCCCAAATGTCGTTCCTGCCGATGGTGTTTTGGCCGATGGAGAGAGCGAGTTTAGGGATTGAAGCGTTTTCTTCGAGACTTGGACTCAGTGGAACTAAGTAGGCGATAGGTGAGTGAGTCATCGTTTCCGGACTCGGTGTTTCGGTCTCAGGCACCGAGAGAGGGTTTTGGAGAAGAAGACGGTTTGTATGTTGAGGTGTCTTTTTGGTATAAAAAAGAAAGGGCAAACTTCAAATTTAACCCCTAACTATATAGATAGTTTCAATTTCACCCTTAAATTAATTTTGTATCATTTTTATTCATCCAATCTTTCTTAACTAAGTCTTTTTATTAGCAATGAATTCAATCTAAAATATAACTTATTTTCCAGAAACAATGTCTTTTTATAGAAAAAAAATATAGTTAACTAGCACAATTTTGAATTATTTATTTTTTTATGTTTTTGTAATCTAAATTAATTAGAAAATGGATAGAGAACTTGTTTCGGAGCCAAATTGATACTATAACAATATTCGGGGATATATTTGAATTTTTCCTAAACAGGAAAACAAAACTGTGTCGTTTGAAGAAACATTCAATTTTATGACCAATCTTGGCCTAACCATTTCTGGAATAAGAAGAATAATGTCAGAGCTGAAAGAATTAAAATTTATATTTCATTGGAAAAAAAAATTAAGTGATCCGAGAAAGAATTCATACAATTTCATAAAACCCTCTAAGAGGGTACTCAAAGCTTCATATATTGGATGTTTATCAATGCACAAGTCTGTTTAAATTGCAAAATTCATGTTGCTTTCATATGATAGAATAATTAAATAGATCAACTATTTCCGTACAACATTTAAGCAGGAACTCATATATTTGTTATCTATCACCAAAAAATTGTGTTGTCAGCATTTAAGCAGGAAAATCTGCTATCTTCTACGCTTGGATTCTTTACGGAGATCTGCAAAATAGGTCTCCAAGTTAGACTTCTCCCATAAACGTCTCTGAACAAGATCTTCCTTTGTTGATTCGTCTGAAAAACATGAAAGTTAAAAGCAGCAACTCAGTGAACCAATTACTTATAAGCTCCGGACATGTTAAATCAGAGCGAGAACAGAGTCTGGAAGCCACTGCTGATTGCATCCATCACATGATTCCTATACAGCTAAAAGACATGTTTGACGATGCCAAAGTTTGAAATATTTGGCCAACTCTGTAACATGGTCATGAAATCTTTCGAATATACTGAGCAATCTTTAACTGATTAAAACACAAGCTTGTAAGGCTATCCATAATCAAGCTATCCTTTAATCTGTAAATCAAACCCTACTTAATGCCTTGGCAAAGTTTCCTTTATATTGATTAACACAAACACAACGGATGAACATTTAAGTTGGTAGGTGGAAATATCTGTAAGTGATTACCAATGCTGCCCCATGCATCAAGAGGCACTCTCAGGGATCTTTGTGTTAGGTAGACAGCATCTTCCCAAGAATATGGTGCTTGTTTCACCTTGTATCTCCAGAACCAACAACCATTCCACAGTAATAGCTGGATGAAAAGGAAAATCAATCAGGAACGTTCATAGTCATTACTTAAGATTCAATTCTAAAGGAGCATTATGTGGTGACAACAATAAGAACAAAGAAACAGATCAGTAACAATATTCTAATATACCAAGGTCTCTCGCCTGAGCTGGAAAAGAGATTTAACAAGATGGGTATTCTAACCTTGCCAATAGTGTAAGGCAGAACTATAAATCGGACACCAAGAAGTTCCCAGATGGAAGGTTTGTGAGCGCCCTTTATGTCCAGTTCAAGTTCTTTGCTGAGATCTTCCTCCACTTTCCTGCCACAAAAATATATCTTATGATCACAAAGAGAGTCTGGCAAGATTAATGCACATGCTTATCAGACATAAAGGTTAATGAACAGATTCACAACCATCAGTCAGATGTATCTCATAAAAGATCAAAATAATTACATACTTGTCCATCTGCTTGTTGCTCTTCTTCTTATTTGTAACTCCTCCACTGCGTTCAAGTTCCAAAGCCCGTAGTCTATTTTTATAAGCAGGAGTTTTCTTGACCATTGCTACAGCCTGCAATGACAAGAAGAATTAAAAAAAAAAATCTGCAATCTGCATATAAGCTTTTTTTCCGACAAAATATTTATACATAAAATCACACTGCAAATCCTTCAGCCTATAATTTCCTTGCCCTGCTTTTCTGCCATTCAATACATATTCATCACAAAAAAGAACACTGCACATGACAGAACTTTCAAAGCAAAAGAAACAGCCACCATGACAAGTGTATTGCAATAAATCAAAACTAAAGCTTCTGCAAATAGAACCCATGCTAGGTCAACTACATCCAAAAGGCACAACAATATCAAGTTTAGCCACAGTTAAGTTTCAGGACAATACCTGATTATACCTTGTCATCTGATTCATATACTGAAACCCTGAGAGAATCAGAAGAAGACCAACCAGAACAAAACGTGGATCCTACAAAACATGCATGTCAAAGTTAAAACACAAATTTAACCCAACTGCTACATCTATCAGCTACTACCAGCAGCAAGAACACTAAAATTCCAATAAATCAACATAGGCATTCTCACCGTTTTGTGACCATAATATGCATGATAATAACGAGCCGTATTGTAAAACACCTATAAGAAAGAAAAGCAAACAGCTTTAATAATTTTATTAATCTCAATTTCAATAAATGTGAAGACTCATCTATAATAAGCACATGAACGGTCCATATAAATACAAATGCTCAGTATATTCACCAACTAATAATTCAAATCATTCACCAAAATCTTCACTCCCCCGAACTTTTTTGCAATTCCTTTGAATTAAATAAAATTATATAAAACTAAATTAAAAGTTCAAAAAAAATCCCAATCCCTTCCTATTCAATAAAATTATATAAAACTGAATTAAATGAAAAGAAGAAGAAGAAGAAGAAGAAGAAGAAATGCACCTCCTCTGGATGAGCAATTGCATAATCATATTGCTCTCTTGTAGCTTCATCTTTTAAAATCTGCATTTCCCAAAAAAAATTAAAAAATTAAGCAAAAAAATTATGAGCAAAAATAAACAAAATTGAGCAAAAATACTTTCTTTACCTCATAAGCATTAGCAATTTTCACAAACAGCTTTTTGGACTCCGGATCTGGGTTTTTATCCGGGTGACTAACCATAACCCATTCAAAAAATATATATCAAAAATTAAAATTAAACAAAAGTAACAGATAAAAATATGAAAAATAAAACTTACTGTTTCAACGAGAGTTTATAATAAGCTTTTTTGATCTCTGAAGCATTAGCAGTTTGCGTAACGCTGTAAGAAACAAAAGCAAAATCAGTAAATTGACAAAATCAACAAAAAAAAGAAGCAAATATAGTAAAATAAGAAAGCTGACCCTAGTAGATCGTAGCAATCATCTTCGTCACAATAGATAGCTGATGATGATGGAGAGATTATGAGGATAGAGAACATCAGAGTTAGTGCTGCTGCGCAACACCGAATCGTTGCCGGTGGCGCCATGGTAACGGAGTAGAGTTCAATTTTGACTTGTCGCCCGTTTTGGAGAATAGAAGAGGAGAAGAGTGGCTGTTGGTTTTTGTGCAATTACAAAAATGTACAATTTTATCAAGAGGAAAGCAGAGAAGCTGAGGGGAAAATGTCATTTCACCAAGGAGAGAAAGTCAACGGTTTGAAATGCTGGATATGGGCCGTTCAATACATAGTTATGAAATCCATAATGGGTTTGACTCAGCCCAAGGTGAAGGTCATGGGTTAATCATATCAAATTCAGGTCTAAACGGGTTTGCTTAAATTTTTTTATTCAAATAATTGAAAAAAATAAAATATTATGTGAAACTAAATCTAAATCAATTTTTAAATTATATTTTTTTGTGTAGGGATTTAAAACCGTGTTTCATATGTTGAGATATCAAAGTAGCTTAGAAAGTGATGAACAAGATTTTTTATATATATATTTATCATTACCAATAAATATTGAATCAAGAAAAATATATAGATATAATTTTCTTGAATTCTCGGATGTGTTGAGTTAGCATGCATTACCACCAAACACCTTATATTTGGTGTTAACCAAACCTGGTTTTGCTAGAATTGATAGTATGCTAAGTCTAGTCTTAGATGGATTTGGCATCGTACCAAGTCCACTCTCAAGTAAAATTAAGTTTATTATGACCAATCATGTCTCAATTTTTTTGCTAGATAAAATAAATAGAATATAACTCACAATACAACTCAAAATATCATAAAAATAAAGTTATACTCCAATCTCTTTTATCTACAAGATAACAAAACTTATGAGTTATAAATACATAATAAGACCTTCGTAACATAGATTTACTATTTTTATTATCTATTACATATATATTTGTAGAGTATTTTTCTTTAAAATATTATTATATTTTTCTTTCTAAAAAGATATTTATTTAAGTATTAAAAAGTTCTTATCTCCACCAAAAAAAACCTTTTGCAACTAATAGTCACAAATGACCTTGTCCTACCAAGTACTAAATATAAGCTATTAAAGGACAATTGATGAAATTGATAGGACTATTTGATTAATTAATTATTCAATATAAGAGCTTTATTCCTACACCACTTGAATTTTTTTAAAGTATTCTATATAATTAGAATTGTACTTCATGAATTTTATATTTATGTAATAAGAGTATAATTTTATGTATAATTAAAAAAAATTGATGTGATGATAGATATGTTGATTTGCTGACTGTAATAATTTTCAATCAATTTTTCAATGATATAATTAATTCATATCTTTTATATTATAATGATTAAGTGAGATCTAAATCAATATTAAATAATAAGGAATTAAAAATAAATGTAAAAATAAATTATTTAACGAGAAATGCAAAATATTTTAGTAAGAATAGTTTAAGATTCTAGATATAATTTGTGAGAAATTATTTATTTTTTTCCTATAATTTTGGTTCATTTTCAGTTATATAGGATGAAAGATAGTAATACAATCATAAATGGATTTTTTTTAATACTAAACTACAAACCATGATCTAAAATTCTTTGAGCAATATGAAGCAAGTAAATTTCAAATGACCATAGCAAATTTAATATAATTAATATTTAAATTAAGTTCAAAGATTCCATGATAGTGGCGAGAAGCAAATTATTACATGATTGACAGGGGTGAAAACTTGTGTCATCAACTAAGTTCACCCCTTATATTTTGTGGATTTTATTATTTTATCCTTGAAATAAGCAAAAAGTAAAATGACGAATACATTGATACATAAACTCCCGTCGATCAGATGCCCATTACAGAGCTCACCCATCACAAGCATAAGTTATGTTGCAAGAATTACTAACATAAAGGGTATATTGATGTGCAGGTTTCGAGAGGAATACAGGCAGGCGATGAAGCAGGCCACACACACACTCTTTATCTAAAGCTCCCAACCATTTGCAACAATTTTCTTCTATAGATCCATGATGATTCTCTTTATGTATCATCTCTCGATGCTCGTGTTCATCATCAAGCGAGGGTGATGGCGGGGGTGGGGAGGGTGTGGGTGAGGGTGAAGGCGGAGCCGGGGAGGGTGAGGGTGGGCTGGGAGCTGGAGAAGGTGGAGATGGATGTGGAAATGGTGTGTATGGAAGCATAGCACAGGCATAGCTTGCTAAAGAAAACTGACTCATGCAATGTGGAAGTAGAACGTGGTGAGCATAGGTGTTGGGCAGAAGTACTACTAAGAAGGTTGCCAAAAATATTAGTGTCGTTGTCTTGATTAATCTTTCCATTTTTGGCATTTGAGCTTGTGCTCTACATGTTATTTCTTGTCCTAATTGCTCCTTTTATACTTGAGCTAGCTCGTCTTGAACTTCGTACTAGCTAGTAAACGTTGTGGAAAAGTACTCGTGTTATCTCTATTCATTGGTTTTGTGTGATGAGTAATTGGTGCTTAATTTGTTAATTAATGACGTTAAGGAAGAGTTATGCTAGCACTATTCATTGGCTTTGTGTGATACCTAGTTAGTTAAAGATTCGATCCTTAGGAGAAGATGATTTAATTTCAGACATCATTTTGTGGTATGGTTATGGGCAATATCAAGCGAGTGGACAACTTACCAATATTGCTGTAGTTTCTATGTAATTTATAGATGATTAACTTATTTAACTTGCCATTACAGATCATTAAATATTTTTATCAATCCTTCAAATAAAATGAGTATTTTTGTTAAAATTCCCGTTTAAAGATATGAATTATATTGTTATTTAATATATTCTTTTATCTATTCAAAATTTATATATGTTCATGCTAATTTAGATTGAAAGAGAGAATAAAAATGATGAAATTAAAACTTATAATTCTTTATTATTAAAAATATGATACTATATTGAATAATTAACTTAACTCAAAAACTTAAATTATTATAAAATTTTAATATATGATTTATTGTCTAACAATTTTTTACTACTCTGGAATTAAACCTAAGCTTTTGGCAGTGAATTAAGTTCGGGTTGGAGTTTGCGTGGAATATTGGCAACACGGTTGTGCATTCGGAGTGGGATGACCATCACCCATGTTTACAGTGAAGCTAATACATGCGTTGATGACTTGTTTTCCAGAGCCTCCAGCTTGTTTGAAGGGAAAATTGTAGAGACTTTTGTAGCATATGCGAGCCTAGGATATGCAAGTAGCTAGCTTGTGTTTTGAGCTTTGAAAAACCAGAAATTCACATTTATAATTTTATTAAAAAAATATTTGTATTTAATTATGCTATCAATTAATTGAGATACATTTTATTAAAAAAATATTTGTATTTAATTGTGCTATCAATTAATTGAGATGAAAAACTTTCAATTAATTGGTTTTTTAAGTTTCCTCAAAAAAAAAAAAATCTTGCATAATTGTTTTTGAACTGTTCGATTTCTGTCCCTTGTAAAATAGTTTATTATTGTAATCTATCTTTATATCATTATTGTTCTTGTAAATCTTGATTATATTGAAATCAAATTTGATGGTAAAGTAGAAAATATATAATTCTTCATATTCTTAAATCTTATTTTAAAAATAAAAAATTTAATGAACATTTGCATATTGATGAGATGCCTTCGACCTTTTGTAAGGATTATAACAATTAACATGCATAAAAAATACACATAATAAAACTTTAATCTAAGAAAATATTTTATGCAGAAAATCACACACAAAAAACTTTAGATTAAAATTTCAATAATATAACTCAATTGTTGTAAAGCATTTCCTAAGGAGAAAAAAAAAGAAGATAAATATCAAATTTTCAAATATATTTTAAAGAATTTGAAGAAAAATATAAAAAAACATGAACTTATTTGAAGGAAATACTTGAAAACTATACACTTATTAATTTGTCTAAAACATATCATAGAACTTACTACTCAATTATTTTTAAAAAAATAAACTTATCTGTACGTTTTCCTTAAAAAATAAAGCTTTCCTTTTGAATGAGAAGAAGAACACATTTTCTAACATTGTTTTTAATTTTCTAATATTTGTATTACAAGTTTCTTTCTTTCTTTCTTCTTTTCATACAAATCTGTCCTTAACCATCACCCATCTATTTGACAATACCCAATTAACATTCTCCACATAATTTTTTCCTATATGATCCAATAAGGAATTATTTTTATTTAGGGTAACTATAGTTGTGAATCGCATAATAGTTGGGGGATAACTATGTCCTTTGTCTCTTTTTTTTTCAATAAAAAAATATCATATGTTTTTATTTGATGCTAAATTAGAGTTATGTCGGCAATAACATGAATTTGCAGTTACATGATCACATGACACTTCCAAAGATAAGTAGCAAGAAACTTAATTAATAAGCTCATAGCAAGATTTGGTACGTTCCAAAATATTAAGGTAAAAGTAGGGAAACGTTGAAATCATCTCTAAACTAATCTAGTCTATATTTATATATTTTTTCTTATTTCTTACATTTAAATATTCTAGGTTTTTAAAATCAAATCTTATAATAGCAATAACAATAATAATTTTGATAACAATCGGTATGGGTTAAGGTAAATTCATATGGAATCTATTAATTACTAAGAGATTAACAGATTCATATCATAATTAAATTTTAATCATAAAAACTATATATGAAATTTATTTAATTACATTAGAATCGAATTGGGTTCATATTAATCCATTAACAACCTTAGTTAGTAACAGTTATAGAAATAACCTGAGATATATATGGCTAATTAAGTGCTTGTATTGTTTCACGTTTAAGATTGTTAATTACCGCAGTTTATGTAGATTAACCTTAGTTAGCATTCTAGGACTGGATTATTTGTTATGTAGGAGGATCTAGACCCATGTATAACATGCTTAGGGAAAAGCTCAAACGATATTCAGCATCTTAAAAATAATTAAGAAGATATTATTGAGCTGGAAGTAATTATTGAAAGATGTTTCCAGAGATGAGAAGGAGTGCAGTCATAATGTCGAAATCATTTCATCATCATTGTTTACAACCACATGAAAATTATGATGCAGAATCCTACCTGTGTGGTGATTTTGGCTTGGCTCACAGAGTCTTGATGATAGTTGCAGCCTGTGACTCATATTCCTTATCTTTCAACCTATCAAGACCCTTGCTTGCTTAATTTAATCTTTTTTTTTTCATTTTTGTTTGGATACTTAAAGCTTTTTTATATATATGGAAAAAGATAGGTGGATTATTTCATGTTTTTCGATAAAAAATATCATATCAATATCACATCACTATTTTATCTAAAACGACCTCATCTCGTTTATATAAAAATCAAAATTTAATATCTTTTCACTGATAATCCTGATTATATATAAAGATACAGATGCATCATCAAATATAAGATTTGATATGTAAATTTAAATTCGAGTAATCGTTTTACAATAAGCTCTCTCATGTTAAATATCTATTTATTTAATTTTTAAAAGGTCTTTTTTTATATATAAAGACAATTGTCAAAAATGAAAAACACAAAAATAATTTAGGGAAAAAATACTGTATTCTATAAAATTGATTTGCAAACTCCCCCATCCTTATAGGTCACAAATATGCAAAAATCACTCTTGCTCATTTGTTTAATGAATTCCATCTCAACTGACAATCACGTCCAAGTAATTACATACTTGTTTGGAATTTAAATTATTTGCACTATGAAGGGTGTGGATCTAAATTCTTCACTGTAAAATATATTAGTTAATAGCCTCCTAATAAAACCATGAAAGAAAGAAGAAAGAAGCCATACATGTATTTTATTTTATTTTTAGAACTATTTCTACTAGCCAAATTTGCATATAAATGTTGTGGGATTCACTCACAAAGCAACGTGTGAAACATGGAAACGTCTCTATCTTCACTTTATTCCGACCCTAGCCCGTGATTGCAGGGTCAAGTTTCTCTCATCATCAGGGGGATCCAGCCCTTTGTGACCTTTCAATAAGGTTGGCAATGTTCTCTGACAAAATATCAGGTGGGCATGTCGCCTTGCCGACTACTCTTGACGATAGTTAAATTAACAGCATAACTAGTTAGAAACTAATACACCAGCAATCCACAATATTATAATTGTTGTTATTATTTGCAAGTGGGTGCCATTACTCATTTCTCTAACCTTATTATCAACATAATTTTTTAGGAAAATTTGGAAAAATACAAAAAAAATATCCAAAATTCATAGAAAATGTGTTTTTGACATGATTTGGTCATTTTGTAATTCTAATAAATCCACACATTGTTTTTGTATTGACAAACTTTTCAAAAATAAAAGAAAAATTCTAAAGAAAAAAGAAGAGAAGAAAAGATCAATCAAATTATTATTTTTAGTGATTAAAATGTAATTTTAAAAACATATAATGGTTTATTCAGTTTTTAGTTTTAAAATAATAACTGCAAAAGAAAATAAATAAAAATAAAATAAGCTTAAAAAGATATTAAAGCGCATTACCTATCATTTATCTCATGATATTTCTTCATCTTCTTGTTATCTTATATTTCAATTCAAATTAAAGAAAAATATTCACAGTTAATCATTAGCCTCGTTAATCAACAACATATAATCATGCCATATATTTAATTTTCATCTAAAATATCAATATTTTCTTAATGAAGATAATAATCATTTAAAGACACAAGAAGCTTTATCACATATATTAAAAGACAAGTTTATAATTCAATATTTTTTTTATTTTTTTATTTATTCTTACCTTTATCATCAATTTTTAGCATTTATTGTGTCTTTCTTAAATTAAAATCTCTCTTACCCCTTCTACACTTGATAGGTATTTTCTTAGCTTTAATCTTTTCATAGCATCATATTAATCATCAAAACTTGATTTTTTATGTCATTTATCCTATCTTCCTCCCTTTTTATTCTCTTTTATCTGCTCCCCTTCTTTGATTTTCTAGTAAGTATTTATAGAGTTTCAAGTTTATTTTTTTTTATGGATTTGATCAAAAATTGATCCCTATTCATCAAAGCTTGGCTCTCTAATTAGACTAGAAGAGTTTTGGCTATGTTTTACAATTATAAACTATGTACCATCAATGATTATAGGATGATGGTTTTGTAACAAACTTAATAAAAAGTTTTTTTCTTCTTCTCATACTTAGAGACCAATATAAGAAGTTTTTTCCTTCTAATTTTAAGATGAAGGTTTTAAGTCCTTGATAAGAGCCATTTGAGTAGCAAAATGGGTATTACAGTCATCTAATGACTTAGTTACCTACTTTTAAGGCTTCTTCATAGCAACTCTAACGTCATCATTATTATATACCACTTGAATTTGGTAGAGTAGGTGTACGCCTTTAGTTTGAATCCAATCTTGCCCGATTTGAAAGTCTGAAGCTTCATATTCATTCATTTGAAAGTGTCAACTCGATCAACTTTGAACTTGAAATACAATGAGGCTGATCGAGGATAAGATGTTACTAAAATCATTAAAGAAAATAGGATGTAAGTGTTTGATGATTTCTAGAGCGGGTGTCTCTTAGTCGAATAGTGGTGGTTACAACCCCTGAAGTGGTTGGAAAAACCATATTTATTTAAAATTAGGATACATGGTGGCTGAATAACATGTCGTCTAGGCTAAACTCTTAAAATTAGGATTTTTAATTTGGGATTTGAAAATCTTTAGTTTAGTCCCTATTATTTCAATTGCTTTTAATTGAACCTATAATTGCCTTCCAAATTTTCCACCCCCGTCAAACTCAATTATCAACCCCAAAGTTGATTGTCCATTTCATTTTAGTCCTTAATTATGAAATTATGCATTTTAACCTTCAATTGATCAACAAACTTCCAATTTCTTTAATTTGACCATCGATTTGATCAATTTCAACCACTGTATTCTTGCATCTTTTTTAATTTGGTCCTTGATTTTATATTTCTTCATTCAAATCCTTAATTGCTCATCAAACTTCAATATTTATGCAATTTAGCCCATGATTTGATCAAATCAACTCTTTAAAATTACAATTCAATCCCAAAACTTTAATTCCCTCCCATTAAAGCCTAAATTGACTTCAAAATCAATTTTTTTTTACATTCAAGCCCCCAAAAAATTTAATTAAAACTTAAAAAAAAATTCTAATTGATTCCTTAAACATCCAATTTTGAATTTTCCTCCTTAAATTGATTTTTTCTTGCTAATAGGGCCCTTATCAGTTAAAATTAAACTATCAAAATTTTTAATCTTGTATATTTTGTTTTTTTTCAACCAGTTTTTAACAATTTTCTAAGCATTCTCCATGTTCTCCTCAATTCATTGTTTCTATCATTTATTAAATAATCTAGGGTAAAATGGTCTTGAGCTCTATTATTTGGATTCTACTTCATAAATAATATGATTTTTTCAACTTACAACAAGCCTTTTATATATACATGCATATCATTTCCAAATAACCCATGATGATAGGGTTTAATAGCAGATATTATTCTTCGGATGTTGTTTAATAGATAACAAAGACAATATCTTGATAATATACATATTAGTATAGACAAACCATATATAAAACACATTTATTATTATAGAATGTACTTATATGGAAAATATTGTATACATAAAATATTGTAGACGTACTCTTGTGTGGTAACCTCCACCATTGCTATTATATATTGCCCTGCACATATACATAGAAAAAGTTGGCTAACCATTAAGTTAAACCTCATAATTATTCTCAACTTGGTATCAAAGCTTTCTACCGTCAAAACTCTTTGCAGCCAGCCCTCTTTCTACTTTCTCTATATGGATTCTACTACTACCACCGACTTTTTTTTCTTTACCGGTGGTGCAGTACATCCGGCCAGCCATCCCCTAGTTGTTGCTAGTGGAGTTTTTTCTCCCCTGCAATAACCTTCATTTGCAAAACATGTCTATGATTCTTCCTCACAAGTCTTTGTCGTTCCTTTGCCTCTCATAGGAACACACTCTCTAGCTATTGTTCCTTTATCAAACACCTACCAAGTTATTTCATTGAAACTTACAAACATAAATTATCTATATTGGCATATACAGATAAAGTTATATCTCCTTAGTCAATGAGTGTTTCACTTCGTTGACGGCTTAGTGTCGTGTCCTCTATTTTATATTTTTTACAGTTCTGCTGGTTCTTCCTCTACCATCAGCCCTTCTTTTCTTCATTAGAAGCAACATGATCAATTTATTTTGAGTGCTTTCCTCTCCTCTATCTACGTGGATATATTGCATCTTGTGGTAGATTGCTTTACCTCACATTGTGTTTGGCTCACTCTTGAGCATGCACTTACCTCTCCGTCTAATTCTTGCATCATGCAACTTTATGGCTCTTTTCAAGACTTTCGGCAAGGTGACTCATCGATTAGTATATATATGCAACAAGCTAAATTGTTATTTGACGAATTGGTTGTTGCTGGTCGCCCTATGTTTCTTGAAGATTTCAATCTCTATATGTTTCATGGCCTTCGTGATGGGTTCAAAGACTTGGTAACGAGTGTCATAACCAAGGTAGAATCGCTTTTATATGCTGATCTTCATAGCCAACTTCTTACCTATGAATTTTCACATAAAAACTCCTACCATTCCATGGCTGCAGCTCTCTCTCTACTATCTTCTTCTTTTCTGCCGTAGTAGTTACCACTGCTGCCAACACCATATTTTTCTGCTCATCATGCTATGTCTTATTACAACCCCACCTTCAATTGTAATAGGAGTCGCTCTAGAGGTCATTGATGTCCTAACAACAACTATTACACTCCTCAAAATTGGGGCCAATCTACTGCAAATTGGTGGCCAAACCACTGGCAGTAGACTAGGCGCAACATGCAGTGGTCTGGACAGTAGTATATGCGCTGCCAATTATGCTCCATTTTCAATCATGCAACTCCTCATTGTTCCTAGTTTCATAACAACACTTAGTAGACCTCTACTCACCTTGTTATTGGGAATGTTTCTGCTGTGACTTGGTTCCTCAACACCAACATAAAGCAACACGCCACAACTGATCTTAAAACTCTGATCGATTCTGCACCCTATCTTGGTAATGATTATTTTTATTTTGGTGACGATAAGGGCCTTGATATATCCCATATTGGACATACTATATTACATTTCTTAAAATGCATGTTTACCTTATCTATTGTTCTTTATTTGCCTCATATTACCAAACTATTGTTATCTGTTAAAAAATTCTATCATGATAATAATGTTTATTTTGAATTTCACGCTTTTATGTTTTATGTGAAGGATCTCGTCACCAAGAAAGTTCTCCTTTTTTGTCATCTCTGAGTCTTTTATCATGTCAGTTTCTCAAGCTTTTTAGTCTCCTTTCATCTCCACGACTACCGACATGTGGCATCATCGCTTGGGACATCCAACCCCTTACATTTTAAATTTGTTAGTTTTTAGCAATAAAATCGTATGTACTTCTAAATGTTCTCTTACTTAGTGTGAAGCTTGTCCTTTAGGCAAGTCATCTTGTTTGTCATTGCAACCTACGTGTCATAAAATTTCTATGACATATTGGAACTATGCTTTTGAATCATTGGTATACCATATTAACCGCATGCCTACTCTTGTTCTCCAAAATATATCATCATTTGAGTGTTTGTTTCGTCACACTCCTGATTATAACTTCATACGTACTTTTAGGTGTCTTTGTTCCCTCTTTTTGCGTCCATATCATGCTCATAAATTATATTTCCAATCTTCTCCTTGTGTGTTTTTAGGCTATAACTCATCCCATCTTGGTTATCGTTGTCTTGATTTAGAATCTCATCGTATTTATATCTCTCGTCATGTTCGTTTTCATAAAAATATCTTTCCTTTCTGTTAAGTCTGAACAGGTAACATCCTTATTGGTATCTCGCACCCAACCTACCTATCTTCCATCCTTGAACCTGCTTCATATTTTCAGCTTACTACTTCCCAAACTGGCCCCAATAACAACTCAATTTTTCCCTCTGCCCCATCCCACCGAACAACCCCTTTGCCCATAGATTCTGCCACCCCTTCATCACCATTCCACACTGTCATACTATCACCATATGCTTGTCTTTCCAATGATCATTATACAGGAACATGTTCTTTATCATCGGATGTGCATGTTCTCATGTCTACTACAGCAGAGCAGCTCGGTTCTGCAGCAGCACATCCCAGCTTTGCCGCAGCCTCACAAATGTCTACAATCCCAACCAGTCCCTCTACCGCTTCTTTAGCTGGTTTACAACTCTGTGTAAACCTCTCCTCATATCCTCTTCAGCACTTTCCAGGTATAAGCCACATTTCTCCATGCCTAGCTGCTCGTCAACATCCCATGGTTTTTCATCCAAGACAGTATTGTCCACCGCCACTATCGTAGCCTCTATTGCCTCCTTCAGCCGGGTAGTTTCTCCTTCCTCTCATGAGCCACTTGTTTTTAATGATGCTAACAGATATGAGGCATGACATAGTGCTATGCATGAGAAAATTCAGTCTTTACGTGCAAACAACACTTGGACCTTAGTGCCATTTCACCCCTCCATGAATGTTATTGGTAGTCGGTAGGTGTACAAGATTAAATGCAGATCTAATGGTAGCATTAAGAGGTAAAAGGCTCGTCTGGTTGCTAGAGGTTTCACTCAGTAAGAAGGTATTGATTACTTTAAAACCTTTAGTCCTGTTATCAAATAGGCGACCATTAGATTAGTCTTCTTCAATGTTGTTTCATATGGTTGGAAAATTCATCAATTTAATATCCATAATGCATTTCTCAATGGTGTTTTCGATGAGGAGGTTTACATGAAACAGCCTTCAAGTTTTGTTAATTCTGCTCTCCTCTCTCATATGTGTCAATTGCATAAATCTTTATATGGTTTAAAACAAGTTTTGCAGGCTTGGTACACTCGTTTGAATGATTTCCTATTACCTATTGGTTTTCATGCCTCTAAGGTGGATACCTCATTGTTTATCTTCTCTATTGGTGCTGATATTTGTTATTTTTTGGTCTACGTTGATGATATTTTGCATACAAGTAGTAATTATCTTCTACTCCAACGCCTTATTCAACTACTAAGCTCAAAATTTAAGCTTTATGACTTGGGTTGTGTTTATTATTTTTTAGGTATTAAGGTTCAGTCTATTAGTATGGGTCTTATGCTCTGCCAGCATAAATATACACTTGACATTCTTTATCAGGCTGGTATGTTATCTTGCAAACCTATTAATACTTCTATCTCTACATCCAAACCTAATATTCTATTCGATCCATTGTTTTCTGATGCTACACGCTTTCGTTAAATTATAGGTGCTCTTCAATATCTCACTTTTACACGCCCAAATATTTGCTTAGCTCTTAACAGAGTCTTTCAGTTTATGCATGCTCCTACAGATTCTTATTGGGCTGCTGTAAAATGCATCTTGCGTTATCTTCGGGGTACAACATCACATGACTTACATATTACTCGGCTCTTCAATATCTCACTTTTACACGCCCAAATATTTGCTTAGCTCTTAACAGAGTCTTTCAGTTTATGCATGCTCCTACAGATTCTTATTGGGCTGCTGTAAAATGCATCTTGCGTTATCTTCGGGGTACAACATTACATGACTTACATATTACTCGTAGTTTTTCTTTTGCCTTACATGGTTTTACAGATGTAGATTGGGCAGACAATGTTGATGATAGAAAATCTACGGGTGGTTAACTTGTGTTCTTTGGTCAGACATTGATTTCATGAAAATCCGGTAAGCAACGCATAGTTGTTCACTCTTCTATGGAACCTGAGTATAAAGCTTTAGCCAATAACACTACTGAGGTTATCTGACTTTAGTACTTATTAACAGATCTCTAAATTTTGTCTGCTTCTGCTTTTATCATCTAGTATGACAGCCTTAGTGTCACTTATTTGTTTGTAAATCCTGTTTTTCATGCTCGCACAAAACAAGTTGAGGTTGATTATTATTTTGTTCAAGATAGAGTTGTGAAGAAAAAAATTTAGATTTGTTTTATTTCCTCTCAAGATCAACTTGCCGATGTCTTCAATAAGCCACTTTCTATTTTTTCATTTCAAGCTTCAAGTTGATCCTCTACCCTCAGCTTGAGGGGGCATATTATAAAATGTACTTATGTAGGAAATATTGTAGACATATATATATATATATATATAAAGGGCTGGCTAATCATTAAGTTAAGCCTTTTAATTATTTTCAACTTTTAGCATTAAAAATAAATAATAATATAGTTATCTTATATTACCTCTTACTTAAAATCTCTAAAGATTAACTAGAATTTTTAGTTGAAACAAAACTAAATAACAACTCTTTTTTTTTTCATGTTTTATCAATTTTACACGTAGGCCCCGTTTGTTTGCTAGAAAGTAATTTTCTTTTGGAAAGTGAATTCCGGGAAAATGATTTTCGATAAAGTGAATTATTTTTTGATGTTTGGTAGTGTAATAGAAAATAAGTTAGAAAAACATTTTTCAATGTTTAGTTGTGTCATGAAAAATGAGTTGGAAAATAAGTTATTAATGTTTTATTTTTTAAAAGTTTATTAAAATAATAAGGAACAAATTTTATAAATTAAAAAACTGAATAAAAATAAAATTGAAAAAAAAATAATTTCATAAATTATCTCAAATAAAATAAATAATAATCAAAATAATAGAGATGAAATCTAACAAATAAAAAAAATAAAAGATGAAGAAATTAAAATAATAATAATAATAATAATAATTTTATAAATTATTTCAAATAAAATACATAACAATCAAAAGAATGAGAATCAAATTTGATAAATAAAAAATTCAATTAAAAAATGATAAGTGAAAAGTAAACAATACTTATAAAAATAAGGATCAAAGTTAATATAAAAATTAAATTCAAAGTGATTAAATTCAAAAAAAATGTTTTTTAAAAAGAATATATAGCAATCAAAAGTTTGAGAACCAAATTTGATATAATAATTAACAATAGTGTAATATTTTTAAATTTTTCATAACTTTTCAAAAATATTTTTTGTTTAAAATAAAAGGAAAATACTTTTTTAAAAATCAAATTAAACTTTTGTGTGATTAAAAAGTATTTTTTTTTATTAATTTTTGTAATAATAAATAAATAAAAATAAATTTGGAGAAGACTTTTCATATCTAACGAAGAAGACAGTAAACTCGTCCTGATTTCTACACGCAACAGTGGGCATGGCCCAAAAATGGACTATCGATGTGCCCACGATTCAGAATGGTAGTAACAATACATGGATGATGATTAAAGTTGAAAAGAGCAGAATCTCAGGGCACTCCATAATGATTGAGTGCTGTGAAATTAAACACAATTATCTTCCAATCATCAAGACCTGAATGCAATGACATAACCTGCTAAACCCATTTTACCGCTCAAACTTACCCTCAAATTGTCAAACGCCCACTTGAACGAGAAGGGCTTGTGAATGACCACACTAAAAAAATCACAAATAGTGCAAGAGGCGCCGTCGGCAATTATGATCAAGACATTCATTCATCAACCGTGCATGTGGCTGCAGATTCAGCTGCAATAATTCAAGTGTCCTTTAACATTTGATGGTATGGTTTTCTCTGTGATGTAGGCCTTGAATTGTATATGTATGTAATCATCTATGCTAGGTGGGTATGAGAGACTGTACAGGTAGCTTAGTCGCAGGACAAATTAACGACCTTAGACAGCTCATGCCTTGGTCCATTTATAAGTAAAAAGCGCTGCTCCTGTAGAGATGCATCACATGCTTTCTGTATTAAATCCTGGGCCATGTCCTATCCCTCGTATCTCCTATCTTTCTTTTTTTATGCTTAATATACAAGAGTTGGTGCAAGTTGGCGGCCGTTATGGTGGAATGATTGACCTAAAATTCAGTAGTAAATCAGGGGTCCAAGTTCCCCCTTCGGTGTGTGTCTATATATTTGACCCGCCGGAGCAAAATTTAGATCACAATCAAGTGGATTGATTATAATTAATTAAAAACATTAAAATAATATTATTTTAAAAATTTAATGAGTTTTTTTATTGGGTTATAAGTAAACTCTCTTATCTTTTTTACGCTTGACATAGAAGAGTTGGTGTAAGTTGTGGTGGAATAGCTAAATTAAAATTCAGCATTAGATTAGAGGTTGAAGTTTGTTTGGAAATCCATTTCCCTCCAAAAATAAAAATGATTTTATGGCTGGCCTTAAAGAAAGATCTTTGCACAAAAGCCTTTCTAATGAAGAGGTACATCCTGAGCCCTTAGGATGACCATTGTTCTTTTTGTGAAGATCATTCAGAAACTGTTTCACACATATTCATGCATTGCCCAATGGTCTGGAAACTATGGAATAAGATAGTAACTTGGAGAGATTGAAATTCAAATTGATCATCAAGCCATGCTGGTTCAATAACCATGATACACACACATCTTCTCCTCCTAATTGTCACTAGTGAGAACTACAAATGTATGTCATTTCACTTATATGATGCATAAAGAAGACTATAGATGCATTTATTTAAAAGCCTAGCATCCAAAAAAATAACTCTAAAATTATATATGAAAAAAAAACTTAACATTAATTCATCCAGCCGACATCTAAAAGATAGAGTTTGAGTTCCTCGTTGTTGAATACAAAATCTTATTTATGATTCTAGAAAATATATCATCATTGTAATCAGGGGTGGAGGGAAGGGGTTTAGTAAGGGACTAGCACCGTCAATTTCTTTTCCTTACCTCCCATTTGAATAATTAAAACTTTTGGCCCTCTTTATATTTTTTTGTCTAATTTGCCCCCCCCAAAAAAAAAAAATTTCTGACTCCACCCTTGACTTTAATTTAGCTAATTAAGGCAAATTTCATTAAGAAAAAAAATATAGTTCAAAGTTCATAAACAGGATACCCTAATTCAGGAAAAAACCTCTTAAGAATCTAGCGAGTTATCTGCTCTACCATTACTACTATGGATCTTGATAGACTCTTATTCGAGCTGGCTGTAAACTTAAAATGCGTAATGGTAACCTTGTAAACTTTTGGTTAACTACTTAGTTGATTGGTTTCTGTTTAGCTAACTCTTATCTGGCTCTCTTTTGTTTGTCCTCCTCCAAAGCAAAGAATGTTAGTCAAATGAGATACTAGATAAAGGATACTTAATATTAGAATTTAAAATGGATTAGACCCCTCAATATTAGTGAGGATATGTTATTTCAAAAGTTATTGTCTGATTTTAATTTTGCAGTTATTCATCAATTGAAAGAAGACAAGTTGATTTCAAAATGGGAAAAGGATGGAGGCTATATTGTAAACTCTTTTATGCTTGCCCTTTAAAGGATTAGGTATGCTGGATCTAAAAATTATGTCACAAATGTTTGGAAATCCATTTCCCTCCAAAAATAAAAATGATTTTATGGCTGGCCTTAAAGAAAGATCTTTGCACAAAAGCCTTTCTAATGAAGAGGTACATCCTGAGCCCTTAGGATGACCATTGTTCTTTTTGTGAAGATCATTCAGAAACTGTTTCACACATATTCATGCATTGCCCAATGGTCTGGAAACTATGGAATAAGATAGTAACTTGGAGAGGATTGAGGTGGGTAATGCCATATGCCCTTGATAACCTTTAATGTCAATGGTTAGATCTTCTACAGGAAAAACGTTGTAAGTTTAAAAGATGTATTTGGAAGGGCTTTATGTTTAGCATTGTCTGGACTATATGGAATGTTAGGAATATTTTGAAATTTGAGGAAAAACAACCAATCTGGGAAGCTATCCTAAGGCACTTGTTTTACTTTATTACAGGCTGGATCATAAATCTGAACTCTTTATTTTGGTATACCGGTGCTGATTTGTATAGGAATCACAAATGTATTTTGACTTGATCTACTTAAGTTTTGATTTCATGTGGTTTTTGTAATGTTTGCTTCATTAGTGAGGTTTTATATTTTCTTGTCTTTCTTCCTTGTAATTAGGCTGATGTCTAGACTACACCCTATATAGCTAAAGCTTTGCCTATACTATTTAGGTTTTTTCTTTTTATTCTATATATATTTTGATTTAACCAAAAAAAATATCATGATAATTCTATTTACCAAACATTACTTCAATCTTCATCGGTTAATGTAATAATATGTCAATAAATTTATGTAAGAATGTCTGATCCAATAGACTGAGATATTCGAGAAGGTCAAACTAAAAAGAAAGTGTCTGTATTTATTTATTCTATTTACTTTTCAATATTCCGTGAGGATGAGTAGAGATTATACATAAAAGGTGGAAAGCGGTACAACATACATACATGAAATACCGCAAAATCTTGATAAAGAGCCCATTTATTTTTATTTTTTATTTTTAAAATTTTTGCATGTCATTTTGATGTGCTGATATTAAAAAAATTTTAAAAAATAATTTTTTTTAAAAAAATAACTATTATTATGTTTGATGTGCTGATATTAAAAAAATTTTAAAAAATATTTTTTTTTTTAAAAAATAACTATTATTATAATACCAAATATATATGAATTTTGCTAAACCTTAAGCCGGTATTTATTGGATCAAATATATAGTTTTAGTTATTTTAATATATTTACACATAAAAATATATTATCATAACATAATATTAAATTGGTTGCATAAGTGAAACCTTTGGGCTTTTTTTTTTCACAAGAAAACACATGATTCTTTTTTTTAACATGGAAAGGGAGAATAAATTGCATTATGAGAACATCATGTGTACCCTTTGATGATATTTTGCACAGGCAAGTGTTTCAAGAAGCTACGGCATGAGTCCATGAGTGATGATCCACATGTCATTTTGCTTTGCACGTTAACCTAGAATACTTTTTTTTTTAATAAAAGTATTTTTTAATTAAAAATATATTAAAATAAATTTTTTAAAAATTTATTTTTATTTTTAAAATTAACATACATATTTGATATTGTAAATATTTGTTAAAAATATTTTTTACTTGAAAATATATTAAAATAATTTATTTTTGTAGATTTTTTAGTTTTAATATCAATATATCAAAATTATTAAAAACTTTTTTAAAAAATAAATTTGATATATTTTTTTTTTAAAAAATATTCCTTAAATATATCTAAAAGTGAAAGTTAACATATTCTTAAACATGCTCTACCGAAAAATATCTAAAAAATAGTTTAAAGAGTTTTTTATGCTTGAACCCAATCTCATACATTGATATTTCTATCTTGACGTGCAAAATTTAACATGCATGTGACTCTAGTTGCCTCCACGTAGGTTCCGACATGGAATCAGCAGTGACAGTTATACGGTTGGGTCCAGTACTAATCATGTGCCTTGCTTATCAGATTTCATTTCAGACAGCCTCAGAGATAGGGATAGGTAGAGGGAGAGAGGGGGGGGAGGGGGAGAGAGAGGGCTTAATGGTGGATATTGAACCAAGTCTCCCCATATTGGCTCCAAATGTTTCAGTCACAACATGTCTTTTGGTCCTTATTGTTCCAAGTATACCACTCCCTTATCTCTTTCTTAAAGATGTCGACGCTCAAAATGGAAATTGTACTTGGCAATTATCTTTATCTACACTACATTACACTAGTGTTCTTCAAAAAGAGGGAAAATAAATAAAAAATAACCAGCCAATCCTTATGTACGCTTAAATATTCAATGATAAGCTTTGAATTTCCTCACTTAATGCTTGAATTCGGATCCTGCTATGCTCATCGGTCATGTCAACTATACATAAAATATTTTTAAAGAATCGGTGCATATGACAAGGAGAAGATGCATCTAGATGGATGGTATAGCAAGTTTCACTCCCATTACTAGCTTTTTGAATTGTTAGAGAATATTTAGGTTTGATTAAGAGACGTCTAAATATATACTTCCATTAGCGATAGGTCTATTTCTACATCTACTTTTTTTTTTGTTTAAAAAGGAAAAAACTATACATTAAGTAATCATATTTTACGTTTAATTAGAGGCACTTTGCATAAATTTGAGCAAGATATGAGTGTATTGGGGATTGAATGAGTATTAAATGTGCTTTATTATAAGCTTTGGATCGCTTACTTGTCTCTAATTTCATTGCCCAAATTAAAAAAATTCTAATACAATTATTAGCACGCGTGATTTCCTCTCAAGCAAATACTCCTTACCCTTATATATTATCTTCTTCCTGCAGTACTGTGCCGATCATAATCATTAATGGTCTTGCTAGCTTTTCTTCCCTATAAAATATCTCCCCTCCAAGCTTAGTGGACGACGCAAACGCCCTTTCTCCAGGCTTAGTGGACGACGCAAACGCCCTTTCTCTAGCTCCCTCCCTCCCTCCCTCCCTCTCTCATTCTCTTTGCGTTTCTCTTTTAGGTACCATATTTCTTCTCATCAAGTAGTCTCTATGTTCTTACGCATATTCTTTGCCACTCTAAACTCTTGATCTTATTTTGCTATGAACGTTTAGATCCTTTTCGTTTCCTGTCATCGTCTTGTATTTGTTTTCATAGTTTTGTTCTCTCTATCTACACTTGCTTTCAACATGGATAGGATTGTGCTTGCCACGATATTGTACTTAAAATTACATGATACTATCAGCTTAATTCTTTTTCACCCCATTGCCGAGAACTACTTGTAGCTCGACGTTCACTTTACCGAGCACTGCCATGCAAGTAATTAGCTAGCTAGATACATACTAGCCTTTTTTCTTTTTTCTACGTCACAACAGTAAGATTATTTATATCGGGATAAAAATCACCGATAAATTTTCTGTGGAAACATTTCTTCAGAGAATGTCTTGTCTCATTGATATTGTATATTTCGTGTTTATCCATTGCAGCAACAAACTATATTATTTTTTTTCCTATATTTTGTCTAGAGACTGAAATAACATATTGTTTATCACTTCATTTTCTTGAGAATGCAGACCACAAAAGGTTTAATTCAAGTGGATATCAAGGAAAGCTTTACTGGTGGAATCTGACAACTTTTTGGAGATTATAAACCAGGTAAGTTTATTAAATGAAACACTTCAGTTGTGATTCATGCATGTAACATAATTCCTTCAAATACACTGTTTTAGATGGATGATTAATTCATTACGAATCTGACACCGATCATCCTATAGGATTCATAATAACATTGAATCCATTGCATCAATCATACAGTTTTGGCCCACTTATATCTTTATATAATATTCATATATCATCTGTCCTCTTCTATGATTCATACTAAGATTGTATTGGCTAGTTTCTTTCTTTCTTTCTTTCTTTCCTTTTGTTTTTATTTATAATAATGTGAAGGGAAACTTGAGTGTATAGTATATATTCACTGCCCATCAACTACTATATCTAGCACAAACTAGGCCTTTTTTAAGCTAGATTCATTAATTAATTAATTTGATTTTTTATGGGTCCATCAAATGTTAGTCAAATGACTAAATTTGACATGATAACTGAGACAGCAACAGGCAATAGGGAAGTTGTTTGGGAGATATTAATATTTCTTAATAGTAAGTGGCTTTATACCATCATTTGCTGCATGACCTTATCATTTAATATGACATTAGAGTCAAGACGTCAAAACCAAAACTTTTCCAAGTACCCTTATGCAAATTAACAACACGAGACCAAATGCTCCACACAGGAGAAAAAAGAGTGGCCACATTTTTAGAGAAGGCATGCTATTTTTAATTTTCAATTTGTGAATGAGATCATTACGTTAATTACAAAATTAGGATTTTACATATATATAGCCTGCAAGTAGATGGCAAAGAATCCAAAAGACGTCTTCAAAAAGAATAGCAGCACATGCACAACTAAAACCTTAATAATAATCCGATAAATTATAGCTCATGCGATATTAATTTTTTGAGAGTCCTAGGAATTCCATGGGTTAATCAAATAGAACAATACTAATAATATTGAAAGGAATTCTCTCATTTCATGTCTACTACAATAGAGACAAACTCATAATTAATAGTTGATTATGTATGATTTGATAAGTGGGGCATAAAGAAATAAGCAGGAAATGAAAGGAACCCAGTCAAACATTTTTTCATTCACCTTACCTACAAATTAGCTGACAACCGAAACATCATCATTATTTTAAAAATTAATGTAACCCCATATTCTAGTATAACTTTATAGCAACGGTTAGGAAACACCCTATAAACTGTGTTTTTTTTTTAAAAAAAAATTATAAAAAGCAATTTTTTTACATGTTTTGGATTATTTTAATGCTTTGATTTTCAAAATAAATTTTTTAAAATAAAAAAATATTATTTTAATACATTTTAATATCACAAGTTTTTTGTTTTAAAACAGTATTTAATAATTAATAAAGCCAAAAACTCTTAAATTATGTATAAAATTTTAGTTAAAAAAGTAAGAGAAGTAGATAGAGTAGAATATGGAGTGGGATTTGGCTCAATGTGATTTGGAGTGGATACAAGCTCTTAAATTATGTATAAAATTTTAGTTAAACAAGTAAGAGAAGGAGATAGAATAGAATATGGAGTGGGATTTGGAGTGGATACAAGTATTCCAGGTTAAATTGAAGTAGGTTAAAGATAATAGAATAAGTAATAGATCAGTCAATTTAATTTAATTTATTTTTAAAAAATTTAATTCATTTTATTTAAAAAACCAAATTTTTTTATTAATATAATTCAAATTAAACCATAAATCAACACATCATCAAATTAACATACTAAACAAACAATATCTTATAACCAGGTTATAATTCAATGATCATTGATTGTTATTTAAATAAATTTATTCGGAATAAAAATATTGATATAATTAGATTTTTTTTTTCATATCACATGTCTTGTTAAAAAAAAAAAAAATCATTTTATGCGCGATAGCCTGTTCTATATGATTTTGCTCCTAGCCACAAGCCAAAAAGGTCTGAAAGAAGCAACCCTTTGTGATGACAAATGTCAATATTTTGTGGTAGGGACTATCATCGGTCCAATGGCCATGTAGGCATGACCGACATGTATAATGAGGCCCCACTTTATAAATAAGCCTGTGATTGATTTCACCCGTCCCTTCTCAAGTGCGGTTAATGAAGAGTGCTGGTTACTAGGGATAAGTAAATTAACTCCAGCAATAATTTGAAATTAATTGAATTGAATATTTTGTTTTATTTATTGGGTAGTTTTGGTTAGAAATTCTTTAAAAAAATTTCTTCAGTTGGTTTTAGTTTTAATTTAAATTTTAAGAATAAAAAACCAACTTGAACTAATTAAAAAATATAAATAAAAACTTCATCAATTATTACAAAAATTAAAATCTTATTAATTCAAAGTATACTTATTTGATTTTAATAAAAATATAAAACCGTATTAAACCAATCGGTTTAGTCCTTTCAATTAGACTATAAATATGCGCGCGTGTTTTTTATTCTAAAGTATAAGTGTTCTAATTTGTTTTTTATTCTAAAAAAATTATCTTTTGCTAAACAATTTCAAAATTGAAACCTTTTTCTTAGGAAAAACTTAAAACCAAGCTTGTTTACTTCCATGGAAAATCATGAGAACATTGTTTCTTGTGCTCTTTGTGTTCATCATTTGAATTTAATAGTTAATTGAAATAAAACGCATCAAAATAAAAATCCAAATTTGCATAACAAGAAAACATGAAAATTTAGATATCTTCAAGTCTAGAACACAAGAAGACATGAAATCAACTTCGTCTCCAAGGTCCAAAACCTTTTTAATAGACGATGAAGGAAACAAAAACAAGGGAAAAGCCTCTTGTCCCGGTCATCTTTTCCTCCCTCTTTGTCCCTATCTCTCCTTGGCTAGAAAGCCCACATCCATACACCACCATATTTTTATTTTTCCTAGGCCTTAATTCCGTTTCACATCTGCTTTCAGGCTCAAAGGATGGACGTTGACCCACCGTTCCCACAGACCTACAAGACCCTCTTGGAAAAAACCAGAAAAGGGGCAACTGATCACAAAGATGTTGATATCATTGAGGAATGCGAGCTTCCATTGATCGATCTTGGCCGTCTGAATCTTAAGAACTTGGAGAAAGAAAAGTGCGAGACAGAGATTGCTAGGGCATCACAGGAGTGGGGGTTCTTTCAAGTCGTAAATCATGGGATTTCACGTGAGATTTTGGACAAAATGAGAAGTGAACAAGTTAAGGTTTTTAAACAACCTTTTATTGAAAAGAGCAAAGAAGAAAACTTTTTGAATTTCTCTAGGGGGACTTATCGATGGGGGACACCTACAGCTACTTGCCTTAAGCAGTTGTCATGGTCCGAAGCTTTTCATATTCCTTTGAGTGAGATACAGGTTTCCAATGGTTTCAGTACTGCTCTCAGGTAACTGCAAATTTATTTCTTTAAATTTCTATAAAATTTTTTTTCTTGAAGTGGAATTTATACTTTATTTAGTATATCTCCTTTAAAAAAAAATTATACTCAATATTTGAAACTTTTATTTTTTACCCTTTAAAATTGAATCCCTTCTCACAGATGATTATCTGTAGCTATTGAAGGTGATGAACTATCCAAAAATCAGATTTTGATGGATCACATGGTTTTATTTAGATGCTCCAAATTGAATAAGCAAGTGAAAGCATGGAATCAATTTTATTTTTTTGTGCTTACAAAATAGGGAAAATTGTGCACTGCTTACTGCTCACTATCACATACGAAAAAATCATAAGCCATGGCATCAAACCTTTTAGGTTCAGCTTTCAAGCGATAACTAGAGGAGGACTTCTTCTTTATCTTTAGCCTTATCACTGTGAAATGTCTTAGAAACTTTCCTGCAATGCTTAGGCAATACACGCTCCATAAAACTACTAGTACATAATTAGACTAGCAAAGTCAGCATATCTGCTTCACATAGCACATCAAAATCATATAGTGTCTGTGTGTGTGATTGCATGCAAGGCCTGGTATTTGATCAACACAAAGTCCACACTTCCTAACGTGAAAGAAATGTCAAAAGTTGAATAATGAGCTATAAATGATCAGACTATCCCATCTGCAACAAGCTAGATGATATTGTTTCCTGGAGTTTGACAGGTCTCATTCTAAATAGAAGTGGCTACAATTTTTCTTTGATTTCTAATTAGCCTGAGTGTTAACAATGTATTTTCTTTCGTGAAAGTTCTTGATGTGGCATAAAGGTGGATCCTTGTCAATAATTTGATCAAATTAACACATGCACCTCCTAAGTTCGACTGGAAAAATTATTTTTATTTTTTCTTTGAAAATATGTATTAATTGGTGCTTTTTTGTGGCTGTCCCTTTTGTTAAATATGTATTAATTGGTGCTTTTTTGTGGTTGTCCCTTGTGTTAACAACAACTTTTCTTTTCAAATGTAACTTGGTGTGGCCTTAAATGGATTTAAGCTCCGTCTCAATAATTTGATCAAATGGACGCATGCATGCATTCATTTTGTTTTGATAATTTTCACTTCTTTCCTTGAAATATATGAATTGATAGGTGCTTTTTTTTGTGATTGTCCATTTTGTTAACAATTTTTTTCTTTCTGTTTTCTTTTTCAAATATACTTCCAGCTCGACAATGGAACAATTTGCTACAACAGTTACCAATCTAGCACAGAAATTAGCTGAGATTTTGGCTGAGAAATTCGGCTGCAAATCTGATTTCATTAAAGAAAATTGTCTGTCAAGCACTTGTTATCTACGAATGAACCGATATCCACCATGTCCAATCCCTTCAGAGGTATTCGGACTCATGCCACACACTGATAGCGACTTTCTCACCATTTTACACCAAGATGAAGTTGGAGGATTGCAATTAGTGAAAGATGGGAAATGGTTTGCTGTCAAGCCAAACTCAGAGGCACTGATAATCAATATCGGAGACTTGTTTCAGGTAATTAATGGAACATGTTCTTAGTAGGAAATTGAATGATATCCATCGCACGAAAAGGGCAGAACCAGACTTTGCTTTGGGAGGCCATGGCACCTCCGAAGTTTTGAAAGTTTTCAATTTGACCCTTAAATGTTTTCGTTTTTAATAATAGTTAAGCACTTTGCATTCCCAAATATATCATTTTTTTTTTCTCAACCATCCTTTTAACTTGACTTATTTTGAAACTTGTCCTAGCTAGTAGCTTTCTCAATTTTTAAAACCCTGTCTTGTGAATTCGTTGTTTCATCCTTGGATTTGATGGAAGCAACTTGTATGCTCTACCTACTACTATATAGTGGGAATAAAAATTATTTATGGTATAATTTTTATAACTTAATTTAAGTTATTTTTTAACTTTTATTTTTATAAATTAATTTAAGTTATTTTTTAAAAAAAATTTAAATAATAGATTTATTTGATTAGAAATAATTTTTAAGTTAATAGAAAGTTTGTTACCAATTAACTTACGTTTTTAATTAATTAAAAGTTAAAAATATTAAATTTAACTTATGAATTATAAATTATAATACATTTATTTTTCCAAAACAAATTGTTTTTAGTCAATTTTTTCTTAGCATACTTAAAAAAAAGTATTTAAATTCATTTTTCTTTAAAATTACTTATACAAATTAACTTTTAGATTATGATTCAAAAGAAGAAGAAAAATCATAAAATCATGCCAAAAGGACCCAGAAATTTACTATGAAATGTTGTTAGCATGATTATATATATACATTGACAAAGAGTTACATTTTCTTAAAAAAAAAAACCCCAATAAAATATCAACTCATTAGTTCGTGGACATGATGAAAATTTGCAGGCTTGGAGCAACGATGTTTATAAGAGTGTCGACCACCGTGTTGTCACAAATCCACGAGTTGAAAGATTCTCAACAGCGTATTTCTTCTGTCCTTCCTATGATACAGTGATACAAAGTTGCTATGAGCCTTCAGTTTATAGGAAATTTAGCTTTAAAGAATATAGACAACAAGTGCAAGAGGATGTTCAAAAATTAGGTTACAAGATAGGGCTCCCTAGGTTTCTTGTATAATAAATAATAAATAAATTTTCTGATTAATTAAGTAGGTTTTCTTTTCTTTTTTCCAAGAAAGAAAATTTATATCTTTATTGGTTGTTTTGGAAAATGAAAATAATTATTAGCAATTTTTAATTACCATGATTAGATTCTTGCTTAGTGATTCATCCACCAATGTAATTATTTACTTAAAAAAATCTCTAAATGCTTCTTATAACCAAGGCAAGCCATTAATTAATCAAAAGATTCATTCCGGGTGAGGTTTTTACGAGTCTTAAAATAGAATTTCTAGTTAGAATCTAGGATACAAAAGTTTTAGGTAAAGGATTTTCCTATTGTTTAAAATTAAATTGAAAATGTCGAAGTAAAGTTATATAACTTTAAATTCTTTAATAAATTAAGGACATTGAATATTGTTATACACTACCTCTATATTGTTAATTAGTTATTAGCCTAGGAGCCAAAATATTTCTTGCTAAATCATATATATATATATATATATATATATATATATATTATTTTTTTGAAATAATTATATACTAGATTGACTCAGGCCAATCCTATTTAAGCTACAAAATTTGTGATTAAGGTTGTGAGAGTGTGACAACCCTCTATAATTTTTTTTTATAAAAAAATTATACTATTTAAGCTACAAAATTTGTGATTAAGGGTGTGAGAGTGTGACAATCCTTTATAAATTTTTTTTATAAAAAAACTATGAAGTTCAATTATCAAACAATCAATATTGAAGAAAAAAATTGAAAAATAAAATTAAAAAAAAAGTTGAAAAAATGGTTCGAGTTAACATGGTAAACCGGTCAAACCCATATTAAAGGTCATAAGAATGAGATTATCCCATTAAAAAGCAAATTGAAAAATATTTATGAAATCCAATTTACAACTAGCCTAATGTTAGAGGATAAAAAATAAACATTTGATTAAAAAAATATAAAAAAAATCTGAATTAACCTTGGTTGTATTACCAAGCCAACAATATGAATAATAAGAATGAGATAATCCTATGAAAAATAATTTGAGATTTTTTTTTATGAAACTCAATTATCAAGTAATTCAATGTTGGATGATGAAATTATAAAAATATTAAAAAAACATAAAAGACTTGAGTAAACTTTGATTATTCCTGCTGAACCAGAAATATAGATCATTAGATAAAGATAATTTATTTAAAAGTAAATTGAAAAAAAGAAAGATATGAAGCTTAAATCCCAAACAACCCAATGTTAGAGAATGAAATTAATTTTTT
>NW_011500289.1:148856-156290 GCF_000495115.2 Populus euphratica | reverse complement strand
CCAGATCTCTTAAAATGAATAGCGAAATGTCCTTATAGATAACTAATCAAGTGGAGAATGGTGTGGGGTTTGATCATGGTTTTGGAAAGGGGTTGTAACTCTAGTTGTTATGTGTTTGGCTGTAAACCCTCGACCAAAAATTAGTAAATTAGAGCAAGAAATGATAAATTTTGATTGGTAAATGATAATTAAAAGGAATATTGTTGTATACGAGGATAAAAACTTTTAGTAATTTAACTTCAATTTTAGATGAAATAAAGTAATTAATTGGTCTGTAAAATATCAATCTAGTAATGAAAATGAATAACATAAAATCCACAATCAGGTAAAATAATTATCTTATGAAGTTTTTTTTTATAAAATGGGGTGAAAATAGTTATATAATAATAATAATAATAATAATAATAATAATAATAAAGCATAATTATAAATAAAATAATGTCTAATTTTACTTGCAAAAAACATTGATCACCAGTATAAACCTTGTGTACAATCGGGTTATTTTTACTGAAAGTGGTGAAAAACTCTAAGAAATTTTTTATGATGGTTATGGATGAGATTCATAAAGGAATTAGTTGAAAAATCATGATGATTTAAGTAAATAAATGGTACGTAAAGTTTGGATTTTTTGCATAAAATTATCTATTGTCTAGTTTTATAATATCAAGCATAACTCTCAATCCAATTGTTGGATCGAGTTGAAAGTTTACGAAGAGTTTCTTGACATTGTTTTATCTTAGATAAAACTTTTAAGTTAATTAGAATTTAAGAAGGCATTTCAAAATTACTAATAGTTGGGTAAATTACAAGAGACAACATTTGAGCCATTAATAAAATCATTTCAGTAATCAAAACATAAAATAAAAATAAAAATAAAAATCTTGCTTTAAAGCTATTGGAAACATGACAATGGTTAGCAAGAGAGAAAGTTTGATGTTATTCATTTTCGTTGGGTAAATTACAAGAGACAACATTTGAGCCATTAATAAAATCATTTCAGTAATCAAAACATAAAATAAAAATAAAAATCTTACTATAAAGCTGTTGGAAACATGATAATGGTTAGCAGGAGATAAAATTTGATGTTATTCAATTTCTTCATTGCACACTTTGAAAAAAAATCATTTATATTTATGGGTTTTAGGTAGATTAAATTGATAAGTCAAGAGAAAAGTGAATCTAAGTTAGTTATGGAGTGAAATTAGTGGAGGGAAAGGAAGAAAAATGAGAGAAAGCACTTGGAAGCTAGGAAAAAAAAGAGGATGGATGAGAATAGTTTGGAAAACCTCTTAAGATTATAGGTGAGTGTTTTTCACCTTGAATTTTTTGTATTGATGAGAAATTTGAAGGGATTGATTAGATGATTAAATGAGTGTTATGAAAGATTATAATTGTTTATAAAATTGTTATTATAATGAATGATTGTGTTTGATTTGTGCTTAATCATGAGAAATATGTTAGTTATGATTAAATTGGTGTAAGAATGAAACGAAAAGGGTTTGTGTAAGATAAATAATTGTATAATGCTTGAATAAACTTGTTGGAATGAATTATGATAGAAACCTGGAAAAAAAAAAACATAAGTGGCAAAGATGATCATGTTTTTGGGCAAGTGAATTAGTGATGAGTTTGAATGAAAATAAAGGAGTTGTTGTGTTCTAATATGTAATAAGGGTTTAAATATTCTAATGATATAAGTTTAGCATGAACTTGGAAAGAGAAGATTTAAAGGAATATATATACCCTTTTGGCCAAAACTTTTAGTAAGAAAAAGAATGGAAATTGTTGATATTATTATGTGGAATTGTTATAAAATTCATGTTAGGATCTTCTAATGTATGAGCAAATGAGATTACATATGCTTAAGATATTTAAGTGTGTTTCTAACGTGTTCGAATGTAAATGTAAAGTCCAAAAATATAAGAAAATACTTAGTTATGAGAATGGAAAATTAAGGTTAAGGGGATGAAGATGTGAAATTGTTTTTCATTATTAATGTGTTGAAAAACCTTAAAATAAATATGTCTAGAATGAAATTATAAAGAAAAATTGAAAGGAAATCCATGAGATTGATATCTTGGTACATCGGCCTAATAGGAATAAATTGGTTTTATATTGTAGTGAATGGTTATTGCCTTTTGATGCATGTTTCAAAACAAAATGTGGAACTTAGATGGATTTACTAAATATTAGAAGAAGAAATGACTTGACAGGAATGATTATTTTATGGACAAAATTACGGCGTTTGTTAGAAGAGAAATGAGTTTGAAATCTATATTGGAATGTTGTGTGATATATATATGATTTAGTGATTGAAGTGGGTTAAGTTTGTACAAATACATAAGAAATGGTTGATAAAATGTCAAACCTGAAATTCATTGCTGAAAATAACCTATTTCTATATTATTCTTTAAATTCATCTTTTTTCTTTCCAAATTATTCTTTAAATTCATCTTTTTTCTTTCAAAAATATAATAAAAACAATAACAATAATAATATTAAGTAGATTGCTATTTTGGCTATAATAACAACAATAACAATAATAATAGTAAGTAGATTGATATTTTGGAAAAAGTAAAAAACATCAAAATGCAATTTGGATAGAATCAAGAGCATAATTGTACCTCATTATACCAAAAACTAAAGAGACAATGTAGATTCAAAGTTAAATTAAATCATTATTGGATGAATTTATATAAAAATTAAGTTCAATGATAAAATTATATTTTTAATAGGCTAATTTGATTTAATCATGGGCCAAATTGAAAGATTTAATTGTTTATAAGACTTAATTATACTTTAAAAGAGTAAAATTAATTTTATTAGGGGTTTAATTGATGAAAAATTAAGTTTAGAAGTCCAATTTAGGTTCCATTGAGAAGATAGAAATTTTAGAAGATCAAATTTAATTTTTACCAAGTTAATCGGTACAAATTATAGGTAAAATTACAAGAAAATCAAAGTTTTGAGGTCAATTAAGGACTAAGTTAAAGAAATTCTTAGCCAATGATCATTTTGCAAAATGCGTTGAACTATGAGGACTTAATTGATTGAAATCAGGGGTGAAATTAAAAAAAAAATTAAAAGATTAACGGCCAATAGAGGGTCACATTGTATAAATATAGGACTAAGGAGTAATATGAAAAATATGCTAAAATTTAGGACTAATATTGAAGTTCGGCAGGGCCAAAATTGTATGAAATTGAAAGTTTATGATCAATTAGGGGTGTCATTGAAAGAAATGCAAAGATGGAGGACCAAATTAAACTTTGATGAAATTCCTAAATTAAAACCCTAAATCCCAAAAATGGCATTGTTTTATAGTAAAAAAAGGTCACCAAATAATACATCGTCTAGTTATTGTTCATCATCTTCTTTATTATAGCTAGAAAAAGCTACTTAAATGGATTTCTTTATAAAGCATTTAATGATTTATCTTTCAACAAAATTTGACAAAAATTGCACACAAATAATGACCTGACATCTGACTGCACCTTAATGTGGTTTTTTTTAACCATTGACACCATAGTGGTTGTGACACTATCCTAAAGTAGTATAGTAACTCTTCAAGGTCATGATGACAACTTTGAGCGTGCTATTAGGATCTTTAGAGAGTGAATCAAGGGACAAGATTTGACATCATTAAAGATAAAATATCTATCTTCCATCCTCTATAAATAGAGGTGAATTTCATGGTTTAAGGGAGGATAAATCAAAAGCCAAAGTTGAGAAAAAAAACCATCATTCGCCCAGTTTTTCTTTCTCTCCTCTCGGCCACCACTTTAGTTATAAATCAAAAGCCAAAGTTGAGAAAAAAACCATCATTCGCCCAGTTTTTCTCTCTCCTCTCGGCCACCATATTGGTCAGTTCCTCTATCATGCCTCAATCGTTGTTGCTACCACCAACTTCTAGTCGGTCTTCCCTGCAACACCAGGATTTTCACCGGCTAGGTAAGCCTTATTGTCTTTTTTTCTTCTTTTTCACGCCCAACTAGCCATTTTCACGCCCAACTAGCCATTATAGGCAAAATTTGCATACATTGGTGGCTTAATTAATTTGCATAATGGGTTAGACCTTTCTAGCCCAACCCATGATGGTTAAGCCAAGTTTAGCCCAACAAAAAAAAAAGATAAGCATGTTGGGCCGCTAGTCAGCCCAACCTGGCTTGGTCTGACCTAGTTAGCCGAGCTCGACTCAACCCATAATAATAATAATACTAATAAAAACAAAAAATATTCCAAAAAAAATCAACAGTCCTTTCAAAAACATTTGTGATTATATCGTCTATTTTTAAAATAATTTTGCATAATATCAAGTTGTATATTTATAATGTAGGATACAAATTTGGTATTAAAATATCTGTTTTCTCTAAAACTTTCCTAACAAAAAAATAAATAAAAAATCTCAAAAATTTTAAATTAATTTCCTCTTAAAAAAAATGTTATGTTTGTATACACATGGTCACATCCTAAAAGTTTTATAAGCATATTTTTTATAACAAAAACAAAAAGGCATCTTTCTTATGTTTTAAAATGTAAAAATGAAAAAGGCATCTTTCTTATGTTTTAAAATGCAAAAATGGATATCGTAACTAGTTTTTGATTATCCATTAGAATTTGACCAAAAAATTAAAACCTTTCACCAATCATTTTGTTCATTTTATATTAGGTTTAGATGTAGACTTTAATAATTGGGGTTATAAAACTACATAATAGAGCATACTCTCATATATTAAAGATGCAAAGTGAAAAATAAATGCAATGTTAAAATTTAGATTTCAAAATAGTTAGGATCTAGCTCGATAAGGTAAACACTTTTTCACTAAGCGAGATCTACCTCAAACCTTAAACAAGACTTAGAATAACAATAAAACAATAATATTGCTTACCTTAGGTATGGTGCATTATGGGTGACAGGGTGACACATCTTCTAAAACAATAATATTGCTTACCTTAGGTATGATGCATTAAGGGTGATACATCTTCTCCTTGCACAACCAATCATTTACCCAGACTCTTACAGACCATAGGTTTCCTAATTTACACAACCAGTCATTTACCTAGACTCTTACAGACCATAGGTTTCCTAGTAATCATAATACTAGATAATAACTCTTGAACTTTATAATCATAATTGTATAATTATACTAAAAAACCCTTTTCCTCTTCCAACACCTTTTAAGAGGCCAAAAAGCATGTTTTTCAACTTTGCCCTATGACTAGAAATTAATGTGTGTATGTGTAGATGATTTACGATAAATCATAATAATGAAGATCTCTATGTAAAAAAAATTAACCGATCACATATTTAATTTGACTAGCTAACCTATTTGGGCTAGTGGCATCAACAACGTTGTTGAGCAACATAATTAATTTGATTAGCTGACTTGTTTGGGGTTAGTGACATCAGCAAGGTTGATGATAACATATTAGAATTGACTAGTTGACTTGTTTAGGGCAAGTGGCATCAATGAGGTTGATGACCCACATTTTAGAATTGACTAGCTAAATTGTTTGGAGCTAGTAACACCAACGAGGTTGATGACTGACATATTTATTTTACTAGGTATCTGGAGTTGAGCTAGTGACATCATTGTCATTGGCTATTAAGATACTTAATTGACTAAGTTGCTCAGAATGGAGTTGATGGCATCAATGCAACTGTCTTGCCAGGTTATTAATGAGTTATTAGATGAAATCAAGTAGCTGACTAGTAGAATAAAATAATTTATTTGTATTAAATTGTTAACTGTGATTTAATGAAATAAAATAGAGGTGTATATGATTTTTTTTTTAATATTGTTGAATTCTATTCATTATTAGTAATGTAATGGTAAACATCTAGGATGTTAGGACCATGGATTTGTTTGGAATGTTTGTAGATTGTTGATGTTGATATTTGGGATCATTTAATTTTTAGGGGAGACATTACCAAAATTTTATTAATTTGAGAGAGTTTTCATTTGAAAGTAATAAGTCGAGATAAATTACAGGTCTTAAATCTTTTTAAAAAGGAGTATAAATAAATAGTTTGAAGAATAATAACATAGTTTATTTGAAAATAAAATGAAATGATGAACCATGATGATGATGATGAATACGAACTATGCGATGTTGAACTAGGCAAATAATCACACAAAAAGTTAAAATGACAAAATATATGTTAATAGAACATGAATGCTTATCTGAAATGAACTACAAAAGGAAAGCCAAAATAAAATATAATGAGTTAAAATAACATGAGTAGTGGTAGGGAACAAACTGAATACTTAAGAAACTAAAAGGACACAAATATATTTTTAAAACAAACAAATATATTTGTAAAAGAAAAGGTGTCATAAATTAAATAAATTGAGAATTGAAATAATGGCGTGAATCAGAGATGGTTGGGTACATACACATATAATCAAACGAGTTAAGGTTAGTTGAGAAAGTGAATCAAAGTATCAGTCAAACATGTTATGAACAAGACTTACTATAATGTGACTGTGATTGTTAAATGATTACTATGATAAAATAAAATTTCACTAATGATTCATGGAAATGTATTAAATTTGAATCTAGCATTGATTGATGCATCTAAAAATAAAGAAATTAGTGTAATTGGTATTACTTATGCTGTTGATAATTGTTAGTAATTCTAATGACATAAATATTCATTATGAGTTTGGGGATTTTGTATATTTTACATGTATTGTTTTTTGGATATCATGACTCATCATTATCACAACATGAATCTCATTGGATATCATGACTCATCATTATCACAACCTGAATTCCAGATCCATGACCAGTACATAGGCAAGGTTCCATACCTATGCGTACCCAAACTTACATACAAACTTATTCTTCAAAACTCAATTAGAGTTCAACGCAGCACTAATAACAAAATAAACTTCATAATGTAATTTAATTGTTTTAATACAAGAGTTAATATAATTTTATAGTTTTGGAGCACTAACTAGACATAAAGAAAAAGGTACAAATTGCTACCAAAAGAGCAGGTTCTAAAAGTCCAATAAAAGTAACTTGCTATCAAGCTACAAGCCTGAAAAGGATAAATGATGAGAGGGTGAGTTTAACAACTCAATGAGTATATAATGTTCAATATACACACACGAGGTAATACAATAATGAGAAATATATATACAATTGGCTTTAAGTTCTTATAATAAGGTTCCTCAAATAGGTCATAACAAGAATATCATAAGGTAAAGCTCGTCAGAAAATCAAAATGCAATGAACATGAGGCTTCGTACTAGGGGATAATCAGTTCGCACATATTAGTGACTCCCCCGACCAACTAAAGTTCAGATACGATGTACATAAAGACTAACACTACCTTGTTAACATGAATATTCTAAGTGGCATACCATAGGTTCATAATCATAATCAAACAGACATAGTTATATCTCAATGCTCAACTCATGACAT
>NW_011500289.1:99022-147812 GCF_000495115.2 Populus euphratica | reverse complement strand
TTTTAATTCAAAACATTACAATCATGAAGCCCTATGGGTTAGTTTTTTTTAATATTAAATAGGTTATTGTATTGTCTAATGAATGTTTGGAAATAAACTTTATGTAAATAAATTGAAAAGTGATGTCATCATGCAAACATATAACTAGAGATTGTATACCATTGCCTTTTTTAATGAAATTATTACATGATGAGTTAAGATAGTTTTTATGGTTGTAAAAAAAACCCCTAATTTTCATATACAAAACAATTAAAAAAAATGAAAATCATGTTTAAAGTATGAGGGTGTTACATTGGCTATGGTATAGGGTTTTTGATAGTGAAACAAGGGGACATGTGGGTCTGTTGAATTTGGGGTTACACAAGTTAGGTTCATAGAGAGGTGACTGTCGGTCTTACGGTGGCTATTTTTCTAGTGCTTTTGGTGGAAAAAGAGGTAGTAGCTATGTGGGTTTGAGATAGGAAAGAATGGGCGGTTGTTGGGTTAGTAGAGTGAGTGAGACTAATTTATTTTTAATTTTTTTTTATTTACGTGGGGTGTCCGGGCCAGCTTGCGCGCACCACGACTAATCTCCACGGCCCACTGAATACCCTGCAAACCCAGTAGGCATGTAAGGCATCGTGGGGATAACAGACGTGCACGCTAGGGCTCGAACCTAAGTGCAGTGGAAGGAGACTAATTTATTTTGAATGTGTGTATGCTGGTGGAAGATGCATGGTGAGAGAGACCCTGTAGGTGGCTGACTGTGTTTGAAAAAAAAATGGTCTGAGTTTTTTTATTTAGTGTGTGGGGAGATAATGTGAAAGAGTTTTTGCTTTTTTTTTTTATTTAGTGTGTGGGGAGATAATGTGAGAGAGTTTTTGCTCTTCTTTTTTTGTTTTTAGACCTCTCCCCCTTTCTTTTTTTGTGGCAGCACACACTTAATTTATATTATAATTACGTTAGCTTGAAGGCAAAATAAATCAAAATCAACCATTGAAAAGTTATTAAAAATAATATAAATATATTAAGAACATATTTTATGGTTTTTTTTTGTTGTTTTTCTTTAATTTAATAATATAAATATATTAAGAACATATTTTTTTATGGTTTGTTTTGGTTGTTTTTCTTTAATATTGTTTTTTGAAAACTTTTTTAAAAACTAAGTAAAAAATTGAGTAACAACAATTTCATTAAAAAAATTAGTAATCTTTTCCTCATCAAGAATACCCTCTCCTCCATAACTATTAATGATTGGAAAAACTAATGCTCTCATGTGCATCATTTTGGTTAATTATGAAAAAAGACTACATATACCTACATTGAAGACTGACCCAAATTTGTCACAATTTATCACCACTAAAAAGCTAGCCAAAAGCACATTACATCTATCCATCTTTAATAACATACTAGTAAAAGTCATTCTTGTAAAGTAAGTAAATAACAGGTCAAAAACATCACTATCTTCTTTTAAGAGTTCATGTTTTCAAGGAGACGAGTAGCCATATCAACTCAGTCCTAATTAGAAATCCAGTTTCATTCAATTGGACTTCAAATTATTCATCAAATGGGGCAGTCTCTTCAAATCTAAAAGATTCAATTTCTTGTCAGTTAATTTCTTTTTGATAGTTTTCCTTTCTTCCTTTACTTAAAAAGTATGAAGTGACAAATGATTTTCGTGATTTTCTTTTTGTTTACGTTGCATTGTTCCCCCAAAGATCATACATCTTGTTCAGCGATGGAAACAGTTTGCTTCCACTGTTATCGATTTAACATGGGCGAGAAATGGTTTGGTTACTTTCGGCAATCATAACCAATAACGGGAGATGTTCTGTGTGGAACACAAATTTGGATTTGATTTATTTATTTTGTCCACATATATGCGTCCCCTTCACTGTCATTTAATCGCTTCATTAATTGGATATGATAGGATAAGCAATTTTAACATATATAGAATAAAAATTGAATCCGCATATCAAATGAATATATATCGTCTCGTGAATTGAGATCTACGATTCATATCCCTCTAAAAACAAATGGATTCTTTAAATTCTTATGATCCGAGTCGTGTCATAATATGATCAAGACTTAAATTATTTTTAATTGTTTTATGGAAGAAAGTAAGAGAGATTTTAGAATAAAAGCAATTCACTTGTGTGATTCAATAAAGAAAGAGGGATTGAATGGCTACATAATTAGCACATAAGCAACATAAGACTCAGGTGAAATAATATTTTTATTAATAAATTATTGATCATGTATAGTTATTATGACATCATTCATATTCATATGATACGTAGGTTTAGGTTTTTATATATAGATTTGTTCTTGTACTTCCAAATGGTTAAATCATGTGGAGTTAGAGAGTAAGATGTTTGATTTTTCAGTATAAAGATTGTTGTAGGGTTTTGTAGATAAATAAAAATATTTTGATGGGTTTTTGCATTGAAATATATAAAGATGATTATGTTAATTATCCCTAAAAACTATTTAAAAACAGACTTTGAATAACAAAACAACTGTGAAAAATTGATATGAGGCCGCAAGCCTAAGCATGAATTTTGAACCATAGCATTGCGAACTCAAATTCAAAAGTTCCAACCCAACCTATATAGCTAATTCTGTGAAAAATTGATATGAGGCCGCAAGCCCAAGCATGAATTTTGAACCATAGCATTACGAACCCAAATTCAAAAGTTCTAACCCAACCTATATAGCTAATAAGATTTTGAGTTTGTTGATTTAAGTTACTTTTTGAAACATTTTGAAACATTATTATTAAATTCACACTAGCAAATTAATCTTATAATATATTGATTTTGAGTTTAATTCAAATCAAGTTTTATTTTAAGTCAATTTAATTAATAACATATAACTACATTAAGTTACTTGAGAGGATATATAATTTATCTGATTTTATAAGATAGTAATTTTTTAATTTTTTTAATTTTTAATGTTTTATGGGTTTTTCTGGAAAATTTTATGAGTTTTTCCAAGAATTTTCTTATTTGTTTTTAGGAGTTTCAAAAATAATTTTCCTTTTAGGCCAGCTGGTAACAAGAAAAATCAAATTGGGCTGGGCCAGTTGGTTACAAGCTATGGCCAGTTGGTAACAAGCTATGGCCAGTTGGCCACATATTTCAATAAAAAAAAAATATCAGAACATAAAATCTTTTGGAAAAAATGATTTCTTCTGCCACGTTGGGTCTCTCGAGCCACCGTCTACCACCTCAACCACCACGCTGTTCCACTCCCGAGCCTAACCCAAAATCTCTCTCCGAACCTCAGGGTCGGAAACACAAAGGCAGCAATCAACTAAACCGGTGGTCGAGAGCTCGGTCCATTCGGTCTGGTAGAAAACTAGACCGGCTGCATCAGCGAACCACGCAGCGTCTGGAGCTGAACCCACAAGTTCAAAACCCAAAAGAGAGTGAAAATGGAGAGGCTAGTTCTTTAACGGGGAGTGACGGGTATGATGACGTGGAGGCTAATTTTGGAAAGGCTATTTTCATGGTTTCCGACGGAACTGGATGGACTGCTGAGCATTCCGTTAATGCTTCGTTGGGTCAGTTCGAGCATTGCTTGGTTGATCGTGGGTGTCCTGTAAATACTCATCTGTTTTCAGGGGTAATCATGAGCTTTCACTTTTCCTATTTAAGTTTCTTGATTGACTTGTCGTTTAATAATTTCGTGGAATTCTATATGGTGACAAGAGAAATGCTAGTTTAGAGTTCAGATTTTAGAAATGCTTATGATAAATAGTGTTACTAAGTGGGTCCCACTACCCTGCAGTGTTCACTCGGGTAATAAGTTTGTTTGCACATAGCTATTAGACCCGGCCAGATTGGTTAGGTTAGCCTATCCAAGGTTTCTGGATCAATATATATTCTAAAATAGTATTTTGTAAAAAGAATAAAAAAATCCAAACAATGGTGTTTTGAACAAAAATTAAAAGTATAATCTTTAGGGTCGACTCTGTGGGTTTGGCTTGGGCAATCAAATTAAGGTTAACCTATTATTGTTTTGTTGGAAAGTGTGGCTCCTCTTATTTCTCAAATAGTTTTTCAACAAAAATTAAAAGTATAATCTTTAGGGTAGACTCTGTTGGATTTTCTATAGGTTTGACTTGGTCAATCAAATTAAGGTTAACCTGTTATTGTTTTGTTTGAAAGTGTAGTTACTGTTATTTTTTAAATAGTTTTTTTTATTAAAATACATGTAAATGAGTTGAACCGGTTGTATCTAAATTTTTATACATTCAATTTGAATAAAGTCAATGCATTTGTATCGAACTGAATGTTCAAACATATATTTGATATTATTACAGGAAACAACAGTCTTCTGCTTTTTATTTTCTATTTTTTGGTGAAGTTCTTGAACAACGATTTGTTTACACCTTAGCAACAACACTAGGATTGAACTAATTATGTTGTAGTGATGGTTAGATTGATGATGTGGAGAGGTTAATGGAGATAATAAAGCAAGCAGCAAAAGAAGGTGCAATGGTGGTCTACACATTAGCTGATCCTTCATTGGCTGAACATGCTAAACAAGTCTGTAAGTTATGGGGCATCCCAGCTACAGATATACTAGGCCCTATAACAGAAGCTATTGCTTCACATCTTGGTGTCTTGCCTTCTGGTCTTCCTCGTGGAGCTCCTGGTAGGAATTTTCCTCTTTCAGAGGATTATTTTCGACGAATAGAAGCCATTGAATTCACTATTAAACAAGATGATGGGGCATTACCTCAGAACTTGCACAAGGCTGACATTGTTCTTGCTGGAGTTTCTCGGACCGGGAAGACACCGTTGTCGATTTATTTGGCACAGAAAGGATATAAAGTAGCAAATGTGCCTATTGTAAATGGTGTAAAATTGCCAAAAAGCCTTTTTGAAGTTGACCCAGAAAAGGTTTTTGGTTTGACTATCAATCCTGTAGTGTTACAAACGATAAGGAGAGCAAGGGCGAAGAGTCTGGGTTTCAGTGAAGAAGTGAGGAGTAACTACTCTGAGATGGATCATGTCAGAGAGGAGTTGGAATTTGCTCGCAGGACCTTTGCACAGAATCCTGTTTGGCCAGTAATTGGTAATGTGTTTCAATCCTTAATGTTCTACTTATTGGAAGTTTTGAAGATATGCTAGTGACTGAACCTTTATGGTGCTTTTCACTTGTTTGCGATTGCAGAAGTGACAGGAAAAGCAATTGAAGAAACCGCAGCAGTTATATTAAGGCTATACCATGATCGGAAACACAAATGTTCAATGCCACGAATCTCAAAACTCTACTAATTGAAGATTGAAATTTATGCATATGTATTCAAAGAATGAGATATGGATACTGTATAGTGTTAAGCCCTTCATGGAACCACCATGAATCCGTATTTGTTATGGAATATAGCGAATGCAGCAAAGAAGTATATTATGGAATATAGCGAATGCAGCAAAGAAGAATACCCCTTCCGTCTCTGTGATTACTGAGAGTTTCCGTTTTTCACTGTAAAAACCATACTATAAATCATTAGAACTGTGTAATAATTTCTTCTGCTGAAGCCAGGGTTATCTTGTTTTGTGTTGTTTACATCAGACTCGTAACATATCATATTACGTTTACCCAGCACCCATCCTTACGGAAATTGCTGTCAGTTTTTCAATGATATTGGTGACAGGCATTTGAGGTTTGTCTTCTGATGTCTCCCAGCTTAGATACTCTATGCTCTTCAATTCTTCAACTTTGAGTGAGTATCCAGTTTATTCAATGGTAGGCATGATGTTAGTGTTCGTTTTTAAGCCATTTTTTCTTCTCTGAGCTACCCCATGAATGCACAATATGTGGTGAAAGGTGAAAGGCTTCGGGTACGCATGCTTCCGAGCACAGAAAGTGTCTTATTGACTTAAACCTTACGGTTGTTTGCTGTCTTGATCTTGTTTCACTCACATGAAAGCCATGTATAACAAAAAGGCAATCCAAGTGGGATTTTCCAAGAGAGGAAACACAATGAGAATGCATGGGGCGGCAAAATAAAGTTACAAGAAAGCTAAAGTAACTCTCTGACCCTGCCCTCCATTAAGCCGTGTAGGGTTGCATAAGAGTAACGCATCCTGTTTATCCTCCCTGTTTCTTTAAAGAAGATTCTTCTCCTTGTCACATCATTATTTGCTCTTGTCTGCATATGTAAGATCTTAGTGAGGGCCTGAAAAACGTTGAGTGCTGAAGAAAGTAGAAGCTGTGGTTAGGGAAGGTCTTCGGTTAGTGTTCGCCATCACCTTATCTTCTGTCATTCTTTCTGCTATGCGGCAAACCCCCGTTGTAAAGAAGCCTATTCTTGCAAAAGGGACCCTCATCATCATCTAATTACATTCATCTCTGTTTCAGTCAAACATCATGCTCCAAGTGTACACTACAGTTATTTCCTCCTTATGGAATATGGTGCATGATGTTGCTGGTTTCAATCAAGGGAATTATCAATCTGTTTTGAGCTTCCCAATTGAAAGAGTGAGGTATATCAGCAACATTGTTCCCATACTCGACCTGTTGCAAATGAAAATACCTAAAATAAATTGCCTGTAAACAAATATCATGACATATGATTGATCTATTTGCAGCTTTTTCAAGGGTTAGTAAGCTTACAGTGTGGCAAAGAAGAAAAGAACCCTTTTGGGATCAAGGACCCAGGAAGGTGATGCGCGCTTGAAACTGTTTCTCCTAATGCCTCTGCCTTCTGGGGTGCCATTGATGCTGCCGGTCGTGATAGTGATTTGATGATGAACTTGTGGGCTACTGGAATGATCTGGGGTCCCCACCGTTACCACCGCAGCCTTTTCAGGCGTGCTAGGCCCTATTAAAGCAGTTACAGATCAGTAAACACTATACTATATAGGTGTAAGCATTTGTTTATGGGTAGCTAGCATTTTCATCAACTTAAGTGCACATGCCTTCAACAGTGGAGGGTGACCAACAAAATGGATGATGCTCTGTAATCTGTACTTTCCGTGTAATTAAACCCACCCATGTTTCATTTCGGTTGACCCAACTGTTTTGGTAACATCTCACTCTCACCAACTGTAAATATTGGCCCCATTAACAGTGGTAGAGAGGGTTTGTTTTTGTGCACACTCTAGCTTATCGAGGCCACCTAACCTTCACCAGTTAAACCTAAATCTGTCTTGTTCTCCCTATCAGAGCTGGTTTGGCAACACATTGAAGAAGGTAAGGAAAAAAACTACTACAATAAATATCAGTTGTACACATCAAGCTGTTCTCTAATAATTGGACTTTACCCTCCCAAAACTAGAGTAGTTGGAGATTGATGAACAGAAAATTACTAGTCTATGTTTCTCACAATAAACAATAAGTATGGCAATCTTAATTTGTTGCTTCTAATGTTTGCTAATGAATTGCATCTTAGAATTTATTTATTATCTCGGATAAAAAAAAGACGGTTTTGAAAATATATAGATTTATTCTAGAACTGTTTTCGAAACAAAATTATTTTCATGTCTCTGTTTTTTTTTAACCAAATTTTTTTTATTTCTTTTGTATTTATCATTTTTAGAAAATTAATTTAAAGCAACTTAAAAGTCCTGAAAGGTTAAAAAAATTAACGATAAAAAAACTTGGAAACCTATCTGAAAATATATGTAATTTTTAAAAAAAGATCCATTTATCATTGAAGAATAGAGACAACAGTATCTACAGCTTTTCTAAAAATGTATCTGAAAATGGTGACATGTATACTATAACGACAGCACAACCAACATGGACCTGCCCTCCACACAAAATTATCAGTGTTTGTAATGCAAAACTAATACCTCTGGGCGAAGCTGAAGAAACAATAGCCTCTTTATCACAAAGATGAGATAGATTAGAATGAATCTTCTTCTCGCCGCCACCACCACCGCCCCGTGGTGACCCTTTTCTTGAAAGGTTCCTCTGCAACTTTTCATTCATAAAAAAAAAAGAAGAATCATATAGATAATGATGATTTGACAAAAAGACATTGAATTGTAATGGCATGCGTGTTGCAGAATCAACTACAAACAAAATTATCCACAAAAGAAAAAGGAGACAAGAAGAAAGGAAGCGAGAAAGAAAAGGCAGAAACTCACTGTGATTCTTTGATTTGTGTTGATATCTTTATTGATGCCATGAGAGAAACTTTCCATGTCAATAACAAAGCTATCTGATTTCTCCTTTGTGTATTGAAATCCGTCTATACGATCCAAAACAGTGAGTTTTTGTGCTTCCATGGTTTCTTCTAAGAGCAATCCACCATCTCCACCATACGAATCCATATTCTAATCCAAAATCAAGAACCCAGAAAAGAGGGAAAAAAGAAGAAGAAGAAGAGAGAAATGGAGGGATATAAGGTTAGAAACAAAAATAAAATGGTTATTAAGGAAAGAACAACATAAATGAACAGAACAAACAACAAAACATTAAAAAAGGAAAGACTCGGAAACCAATATAACGGTCGCGAAATTTGAAATTTACGAGGAAGAAAAATTATTGGTATGGAGAGAGCCCAGATAGCAAATAAAACAATGCTTACCAGCTTTGGATTATACGCCATTTCCATCACTTTCTCGGGAAAAAAAATATAGAAAAGAAAATAAAGAAGACAGCTTTATTTATAGTGGAGTAGAGTGTCACAAATTGCGTATCCAATGGGACAATAATCACTTTCCACCGCCTGATTAAGAGAAAATAAAGACAGACCCCTTATATAAGTCAAGACTTAAGAAAAATATTTTCCTAACACATAAATTATTACAAAAACAATAGAAAATTGTGAGATAAACAAAGGAAACAAAGACTTGTTTTTTTTTTTTTTCAACTACTACAATTCATTAAAAAATGAAAGGAAAAACAAGAACCCACAAACCTGAACAGAGGTAGAAATGGAAAGAACTTGCAGCTAGCCCAGATAGACTTTGTTTGACAGGAGTAGGTATTGCATCTTCTTCAACAGAACCCTATTAGAATTCAGTATGGAAAAGGGAGATGCCTGTTTGCAAAGTTTGGTTCTTTGTTGATGAACTGCCTTTTAACTACTCTGTGTTTTGTCTTATGTTATGAGAGAGAGAGAGAGGTTTTCTTTTTTCTTTTCTTTGCTTTTTATTTATTTTTTTTTGGAAGAGGAAGACTGAGAGGAATTCTGTTCAGAAAAGAACAGAGGAGGAATAGCAGAGACGTGGGATTATGGCCATGTGCTGGTGTTTGCAGTGAAAAAAGAAATGAAGACAAGTAGAGGAATTGCATATGGGGGCTTTCCTCTTTGGTATTTATACAATTAAGTTATTTAATTAGCTGCTTCTTTTTTTTTTTTTCAGAATGTAAGCAATTTTAATTAGCTGTTGTTGTTAGCATTTGTCGTTGTTATCGATTTATAAATTAGGTGAGTATATATATTTTATATAAAGAATCTTGGAAAAATAACTATTCTTTACACTCGTTGTAAGGAAAGATTTTATGTTACTCATGGGAGTAATTAGTGGAATCCGCACGAGTAAATTTATCCATTATAAGTGGTTTCATGCAATAATTGTTTTTGTTAATTATTTTTTTTGTTTGAATTATAGTTGAAAACCACGTCCGGCCCGGCAACTTAACTGGGACTCGGCTAACTTGGGGTTGAATCTGGCTTGGGTTGAAGTAAAAATAAGGAAAGGAAAAATCCGGTGTAACCTGGTTGATCTAGCAAGACCTTGTTGCAAACCTGTTGATATTTTTTGTTAAAATAACATCATTTTGATTTTTATAAAAAATTAAAATTTAACCTAGTCTACCTAGTTAAAACCCAAAACTCAGATCTTGAAGCAGGTTAGCCACTAGGCCGGGTCTTAAAACTATAGTTTAAATCAAAGTTATTAAAGTACTTAAATCTTAAATTACGTAACTTGAGTTAATTTGAATTAAATAAATTTATTTTATTTTACTTTACTATAAAATAATATTAATTTTATTATTTTACAAGTCAAACCGAGTTGATTGGGCCATAGGTTGATTTATAGGGTTGATTGGGTCATGCCAGCTTGACTCATACTTATTTTTTAAAACCTAGTCTAACCCAAGTTCTTGTTTGGTCGAGTCTTGAATCATTTATCAGGCTAAACCGAATTTAATAATATTGGTTTGAATTAAGGGAAAAAAAAAAGGATGATGACTCCAAAAACATATTGAATGAAGAATCTAGAAATGACTTGTTTAAGATTTAATAAAAATTAAATTTTATATGCAAAAGTTTTTTCAGTATATATTATTTAAGCATTGTAAAAATACAATAAGAATAATAAAAAGAAAAAATCAAGTTAATGGTAAAACATTTTTAGACACATTTGATGTTGTCCAATTTTGTTTTAAAATATGACTTGAATTAATAATTAATATAAAAGTTCAGAGACTAATGATATTGGAGCAACGAATAACACATGAAAGTTGATTGTGTTTGAGTTTTGTACTAAAAATTTGCTCTACTTTTATTTTGATATCAAGAAACCTGTCTTCATCTTAGAGGATAATTTTAAATGCTTGAATTCAAATACAATTGTGAGACATATATAGACACACGTGTGTGTTCCTCCCCTTCTCTCTGCAAAAGAAGAAAAAAGTTTGCTTAAACTAATACTTGATTTTCATTAGCACAAGGCAAGTAATTAATGTTAATCTCACTAATATTCTTGCCAAATTCATTTTTTAGTAAGATCTCATTCATTGATCGAGTTTATTTCACTAGAGAATCTTACACTACGATTAGCATTATCTCGGAAGATCAATTTTTTTTTAAATATATATATATATATATAAAGCAGGGAGGAGTCTCAAACCGGGTACAATCACCTGTGATTTTATTTTATTTTTTAACAATTAGAATATTTTATACTATTTTCCATATAAATCCATGAACACAAACTTCTGAATAGAATCACCACCACAATCTTGAGCAACCTGCATATTACTATTTATTTCGACAGCAAAATCGATTAGTTTGATCGATCCCATATCCATAATAATTTCTTAATTACCAATATCCTATGAAAATAAGAATTACTTTATTAATTTTTTTCGTAGATAAAGACTCGATTATTTTATGAAACCAATCAAGTTACAGATAGAATATCGACACAGACAGCAGCAACTACAGCAAACATGAAAATGACTACCTTAAAATTCATGTTTAGTATCATTGTTTCTCGAACAGCCATGCTTATCATTGATTAAAACAGATCGACCGATCTGTCTTAGCATTAGTGGTGGACCTATAATTTCATACTAGATAATGCAAATAATCAATAATCTTGGCTGTAACATCGGTGCTTGCGTGCTAAACCTAAAATTCTAGAATATTATACAGTCGGCAAGCCTCACCGAAAAGCAATCTTGGCGGCGACAATGACCATGACATTATTCACTTACTGATTTATCAGTCATTAAGTTTATGCTTTGACAATTGATGACTAATATGAATTATTACTGTTGTTTAAGAAATTATATTGTTTTCCATATGTGATTATGTTAATGCAATTTTAATAGTTATTTTTTAAAATATATATAAAAATAATATTTTTTATTTTGTTAGAAATTATTTTTTTATATATATCAAACACTTTAAAACGATTCAAAAAATATAAAAAATTTAAAGTAAAAATATTTTTTTTTATCATGAAACATGATTTGAACCACAAAAATAAACAAATCTCAATTTCAATACTCATAAAAAAATGTAGAGTTTTACATTTTCCCATTAAAGTTTCATAATAGCCATCTTTTGGTGTGCTATTTTATTTAAATTAAAATATCTTTCAAATAGAGGATTTAGATCATTGTACAATTATTAAACTTGACCTAATTCTATATTTATTCTATATCCAGGTTACGATGATCACATGTTAAGTAAGTAAATTTCAATTAATCCGAATTAATTTAAATTGATATTATTTATAAGATTTTTGTTATCAAATTTTAATACATTTTCTTTTTTTTTCCCCTTAAAATCAAACCAAATAGTTTTGATCAGGTCACAGATCCTATTAAATTAAATAAATTTAACCAAATTGATTTCATTTAATTTAAGATAAAACCTAATGATTCAAGTTTTAGATTGATAAATTATTAAATTAATAAGTCGAGCTTTTCAATTACAATAATTAGAGACAAAATCCAAATTTTATAAAATAATTTCATATAATTTTGGTTTTTTTCTTCTTTTTAGAAAGTAGGTTATTGAAATACCATAATTGTTTTTTAATTATAACTAAATTTAAAAAGGAGTTCTATAAACTGTTAGAGGGGAGCTAGACCCTATAGCCAACCCTAGTTAAAATCACCCCTGATAGTAATGGACTAGTCAGGCCAAAAAACTTGGATAGCCCTCCACCACCACCACACACACAAAAACAAATCCCAAATTCTGTTTTTTTCTTTAAAAGATAATCCACAGCGTCAATTTTTTTTTTATACATGCAAGCACGCCGTTAATTTGCATGTGCAGAAATTCACTAAAGTTCGCAAAATAGCCTAAGATTTCTCTTATTAAAAAAAAAAATCCTATGGAATTGCTTTTTGTATCAAATAGGGGGAAATAAAAGGTACTTATTAAAAAAAAAAATCCTATGGAATTGTTTTTTCGTGGGATGCAAATGACCTGATTGGCAATCCATTGTTTGATTCGGTGATGGGTCACCACATTTTCTAATAAGGTTAGATCTCCACCACTACTGCAGACACCAACACTTTACCTCCAGTGCCCCTATCATGTGGTTGATTGATTTAATTTTTTAATTATTTGATTACAGAAAGAATACAGAAAAAAAAAAATCAGAGTATGTAGGAAAGTTCTTGCTTTTAGAAATATTGCAGACTCCACTATAGCTAAAGTATTGGCATATAATCTTGATTTCTTTCTTCTCTCTGGGGAAGAGAGAATTCTTAAAATACATAAATTCTTGATTATAAATTTAAAAGGGATTTTTGAAACATTTAAAGGGAAGCTACTGCCACCCCTGATTAAACTCATCCCTGATCATAGTAATGGACTTGTCAGGCAAAAAAACAAAAACTTGGACACCACACCATCACATCAATAGTAAAAAACAAATTCCAAATTTTATTTTTTTTAATTAATCCAAAAGGTCAGTTATTTTTATACATTCAAATATCAATTTAATTTTAACCATAAACATCAACATCAACATGGCCTGATTTAATAGATAATAAATAAAATATAAATATTATTAAACCCCACTCAAGATCCATCTAAACCTCATATAATATACACAATATATATTTGAAGTATGTATTTGATTACAGAAAGAATACAAAAAATAAAAATATCAGAATATGTAGGGAAAAGTTCATGCTTTTAGAATTGCAGGCTCTACTGTAGCTAACGAAGAAGATGCCAAAATATTGTTTTATACGGACGGTAATATAACTATAAATAAAGTTTCAATCATGTAGAATTATTAGATCAGGAGTGACTAACTTTCTTTAATTTATATTAAAAAAAGTATTTAAAATAACTTATTTTGCTCATATAAGTGTTTTTAAAATCTTATAAAAAGAGAATTTAATATCCTTAAAAATATTCTTTATCATGCATTTAACAAAAACAATAGATGAGCAGATGAGTGCTTCAATCACCACCACCACTAGATAACACATAATAACAAGCACATGAAAGCAGCTGCGGCGCATGTCAAGGAAGCATTCTCGCAATATTTTTCTACCAAATTCTTCCATTTAATTACAAGGATATGGAGATCGTGCTTATTGTTTATGTCTTTTCTTAAACCTAGCAGATTAAACAAATAAACAACCCATCTTAGTTCTTAAATAAATATTTTGCAGCTTTTGTTTAAACAAATGAAGAATGAAAGCACATCCTTGACGACAGGCTAACTATTAAGGGAAACAGCTAGCAGCATTAATGATAGCTGATAAGGCATTTCTATGCGATCCCATTATCATTTAATTATAATACAAAACAATAGACCATTCTGATTTTAAAATTTTTGATTGGATAAGGCATGATCTGTACTCTTAATTTGACTCTAAGCAATGCATCCCTGCAGTTTCATTTTAATAAAAACCAAAAACATGATTTAAACTATTAATAACAAAAATAATAATTATGTATACAAATTTATCTTCGAATCACTCTCTAAAAAATTTTAGGAAATCACTCTCTAAAAAATTTAAGGAAGTTTTTAGTAAGTGATTTCATAGGAAACTATTTTCAATAAAATTTCTTTCCTTAAAAATTTTAATATATTTTTTTTTTAATAAGAAACATGGTTTAAGCACAAATTTATTGTGTCTTTGTTTTTACGATTAAAAAATAGCTATGAGAATTTTTGTTATTTTTATTTTAAATTATTATTTTTATATATTTTTTGATTGTTTTGATTTACTAATATTAAAAACAATCTTTTACAAAATAATTTTAATATATTTTTAAATAATTTTTTTTTATAAAATAATAATTACCATAATCTCAAAAATTATTTGAAAATACAAACTACCCATATAGGGTAAAGTGATCAATCCAACATTAGCTTGAAGCCAACGAGAATGTAGGGGTGATTATTTTCGGTCAGATTCGATTTTTACTTATAAAAACAATCAAGTTAAAATTTTATAAAATATAAAAAATAAAATAAAAACCAAAACCAAATTGAAACCAGTTCAAACTGACCAGTTTTGGTTTGATTTGGTTATTTTATATTCAAAACCAAAACCCAATGGACCGGTTTTGGTTCTATTTAGTTTGATTTAATTTCGGTTTGATTTGGTTATTTTATATTAAAAATCAAAAACTAGTTTTTTTGGGTTTTTTTTAACTTTCTAATGAGCTTGGTTTCAGTTTGATTCAGTTTTTTTGTTTGATTTTTTTAATTTTTTGGTTTGTTTCAGTTTTTTGTTTGATTTTTTAATTTTTCGGTTTGTTTTTTATGTTTTAGGCTTATAAAATCAAAATAAAATTGAAAAAAATATTTTTTTAAATATTCTAATTGGTTTAATTAATTTTTTTCATGATTTTTTTATTATTTTTTTCAGTTTTCTCAGTTTAATCAATTTTTTAGTTTTCATATAATCAAATTTTCAGGTTTTTTCTCCCTATAGAATATTGCCACAAGACAAGTAAGCTAATGAAACCCAAGCCTCATATGGCAAAATTAGCTAATAAATATGCATAACAATTTCCTTCTCGTAAACAATGCCAAAAACACCTCCCAGGACTTTACAAAAGCTCGGTGTTTGTTTGATGTTGTATTTTTATTTATGTTTGGATTGAAAAATTATTAATTTAATATTTTTTTTAATAATTTTAATATACTAATATAAAAAATAAAAAAATAATATGTAAGAACAAAATATTCTATATATTTTCAAATAAAAAATAAATACTTTTAAAAAACACCTTACACGATAATTACGGAATATTTTGAAATGGAGTTTCAACTACTGAAAAAGACTAATATTTTTCTATAGCTAAAACTCTGTTTAACCTATCATGACAAACAAACGCTTAATTTTGTTGTTTCTACCAAAAAAATAGTTCTTGCCCAATTTTAAGGAACACTATTGGTTTCATGTAAAACTGTTTCCATCTAGAATCGGTAGATGTTTTATTTCGGAAGATGCAGATGCTAGAAAATTTAATGAATATTGCTCAAATGAGGATCCCTGGTGTCTCGTCACTGTCCACTAAAATTCCAGATTAGCCATCTTCCAAGGCCTAAAGAAAAGACTGTACTTGTATCCTATTCTACCAAAAGAAGAAAAGATCATCGGTATAAGGGTTAAGGACTGTACTTGTATTGAAAGGTCACCCGTCGATGTCCGCTTCCATTCCACATTAGCCAACTTCTAGGGCTACTTTTCCTCTCGTATTGAATCTATCCTTTTACTAACCTTCAGACGAGGGTTCTAGAACATGGTAGTGGTACACTATCGAAAAATTAGGAAATATAAATAGTTATATTCATAAAATTTTATTTTTGGTATATTACGGTGATATTTATTAATAAAATTATTCATTGTTAAATTTGTTGTTCAACACTACTAAAATTATTCTCATAGTTTTTCTCAAGTAAATTTCTATAAGAAAACAAAGAATAAAAAAATAAATAGTACAATGATATGTAAGTTTTACAAATCTAATTATCACAAAATTTACCCGACGGTAAAATTCATCCATGAATATGCTGATAAAAATTTTTTATAAGTATATTTCGATAATATTATAGAGAGTATTATAGTGAGATTCAAGAAGACAAATTATATGATGATATAGAATTTCTACCGATAGAATGGCCAACTCCGTTACTATCGAAATAATTTTGTTTGTCAGTGCGTCAATAATATTTAATTTATAACTAAACTCTCAACCTTCCTCTATTTCTACTTCTTTCTTATGTAATTTTTTCTGCATCAAACAACCACCCCCTTTCCCTAAATCTTAACATAATTCAATCTCTAACTACAGACTCAACCATCACAACATTTGATTTATCAGAATTTATGTTCTGATTTAAATTTGATTGAGGATTCTTCACTTTAAGTAAGCAAATCTATCTTTTTTTTTTATTTGAACACAATTTTAAAATGTTAGTTTTCTTTTGCATATTTTTGTAGATATGTTTTTCGTTTGGGTATTTACTTGTTTTATAGTTTTTTCTCAAACAATATTGTAGATATTTATAATTTGTATATATTAGGGTTTATTTGAGATTTTATAAAATTATATTTGTTTGTAAATTGATGAAACTTATGTTGAATTTTTGACTTAGATATTTTGTGATGAAATAAATAATGGCTTATTTAATGAATTTGTTTTATATTTTATTAATTTTATTACCGAGTTGTGATTTCTGATAAATGTGTATAAATTTGAATTTATACAAATAATTGATAATAAATTAAAAGAACTATTAAAATCAATTGAATAAGCTTGAGCTAAATCAATACCTTTAAAAATTTATTTAGTTAACGTAATTAATTAATACATGTTGTCATCATTATTTTATATATATTTGAAATATGTAATGGATGATCATTTATGAATGTATTGAGATTTAGCTTAAGGATTGTGGAGGATGAATTATTATAATGGAGTTTAGAGTTTTGTTAATTACGTACTATTTAATCTGAGAAATATTAATGGAAGCAGTATTAAATATTCATACAAGAGATGTTAAAAATAAAAAATTTCTTGATCTAGATGTTGTAACGATGGATCTTTTACCAAAAAGGTTCATGAAGAAATGTACATGTTGATATGCACACAAAGTACCATATATTCCTTACAATACCACGGTAGAAAGAATGGTTGGGTTAACTTATAGTGCTAGTAATGTGCATAAAATTATAGATAACAAGAATAATCTTTATATTAATATGCATATGGATATGGATATGGATACGGATACGATGAGAATGCATTAAGGTCGTTATGGTCAATATCCAATCGTAGATAAAGAACCTAACGTTGATGTGGCTATGTTTTTTCATTTTTTGAAAGATTTTGACGAACCATTATGTGATGGTTATATAAATCACAGTAAATTATCAGCTATTGCATTGGTGTTTATCATCAAGTCGGATCATGAGTTAAGTGAGGTTGATTATGATAGAATTGTTAAATGGATAAAAAGCATTTTGCCTGAAAGGAATAGGATGGAAAAAAAAAAATTGTTATGGTGCTAAGTCTATAATGAAACCTCTTGGTCTAAGATACCATAAAATTACCATGTGTCCAAATTTCTGTATATTGTACTACCTTGAAAATGTAAAGTTGATCGAGTGCAGTACATGGATGCATTCTTGTTATAAATCTAGAACTTCTAAGGAAGAGACTCTTGTTGTACATAAAAAACTTAGATACTTTCCAATTACTCCTAAACTATAGAGGTTATTTGACATGATCAAAAGATTGATGTCTTCTCTCAAATACAAGAGTGTCGAAGTAATAAATAACCTGAGAAGACCAAAAGATTGATGTCTTCTCATAAATATAAGTATAGTAAAGTAAACGAAAAGTATAAACAAGAGATTAAGGAACATATAACATGGAATAAAACTTGAAGATAACAAAATATAAAGAAATAGAGCAAGAGCAAGATATTTATATGAAAACCAAAATGCATAAATACGTGGCAAATGCCTCATTTTATATGCTAAAATTTAAAATTATGATTTGATGACTAATTATTAAGTGAGTGGCTACCTCTTGACTTGGTAATAATTCTTATCTTTTTGTTTGCAGAAAATATCATTGCTAACATCAGAATCTGAACAGATAGTCTTCATGAAAGTTCTGAAAAATTATTTCAGCTTTCCAAAAAAATAAGAATGAGGTCATTTGGACTTATAGAACTCAAGATATAGGCTAAATATTAATAATATTAGGGCTACATGACAAATTTAGACTTTTTTATGCTAAGATTTGGACTTTCAAACTATAAAATTGAGTCTTTGATGCTTCATGAATATTTTAGCCAATGTCTTAACTTTCTAGCCATATAAACCAAACTTAAATATAAGATTTATAGCTCCAGATATGACCCAATGACATAATAATATTCCAGTTTGAATTGAATCAACATCTTTTTTCTAAACTTAGTCTTTTCTATGTCCTTTCACTTTCAATAGTTAATCACATCAATCAATTATTTGAATTATGAGATATTTTTGCATTTAAAATAAATATTTATCATAAATTAAAGTGATTTTATATTATCAGATTTATTATTATAAAACATGTTTAAATTAGAAAATTTAATGATACTTTAAGTGCTATATGATCATATAAAGCCTTAATGAGAATGTATTTTTAAGTATTAATCATTATTCATGTCACTAAAGACTGTTGAGCACATGCATTTCATTAATTACATAATATGGTGGATGAAGTGATGGTGCACTCTTCCAATGGTGAAACTTGAAAACACTTTAACAGTATGCATTATTAGTTTTAGTTAAATCAAGGAACACATGTTTTGAATTATGTGTAAATAAATTTAATCCATATGGGTTATTTTTTGCTCTTTATTCTTGTTAGTTGGTTATACTCGCAATTTAAAACTTGTCATCGAGGATGTGTACGTTGAAGATCATGTTTTTATCTAAGGTCATACCTAGTCCTAATAATTCAGGTCAACTTATAGATGTTTGTTTTTCAGGGCTTTGACTTATAATGTATTGAAGAAACAACCACCCACTTCTCCCCAATCTCAACACAATTCAACATCTCATAACAAATTCAGTTACCACAACATTTGATTTGTCAGCATTCGTGTTCTGATTAAAATTTTATTAAGGATTCTCCACCTTAGATATGCAAATCTACCTTTTTTTTTTTATTTGAACACAATTTTAAAATGTCAATTTTTGTTTTGCATATTTTTATAGTATATGTATTTTGTTTGGGTATTTACTTGTTGATAGTTTTTTCTTAAACAGTATTGTTGATATTTATGATTTATATATGTTAGAGTTTGTTTAAGATTTTACAAAATTATATTTGTTTACAAATTAATGAAAGTTATGCTGAATTTTTGACTTAGGTGTTTTGTGATGAAATAAATAATAACTTATTTAACGAGTCTGTTTTATATTTTGTTAATGTTATTGTTGAGTTGTAATTTCTGGTAAATGTGTACAAATTTAAATTTATGTAGATAATTGATAATAAATTAAAAAAATTATTAAAATAGATTGAATAAACTTGAGCTAAATCAATATTTTTAAAAATTTATTTATTTAACATTGTTAATTAATGCATATTGTCATCATTATTTTATATAAGTTTGATATAAGTGATAGATGATCATTCATGGATGATAAAAAAATTGAATATGTCTAAATTTTCGCATATTGTACTACCTTGAAAATATAGAGCTGACTGAGTGTAGTACATGCATGCATTCTCATTATAAACACAAAACTGGCAGGGAAAAGATTTTTGTTGCATATAAAAAACTTAGATACTTTCCAATCGCACCTAGACTATAGAGGTTATTCATATCATCAAAGCCTGTTGATCACATGACATGTCACCAATTACATGATGTGGTGGATGGAGTGATGGTGTAACATTTCAATAGTGAAGCCTGAAAACACTTTAACAGTATGCATCCTTAGTTTCAGCTAAATCAAAGAATGTGCATCTTGAGTTATGTACATATGGATTTAATCCATTTGGGTCATTTGCTACTCTTTATTTTTTTGGTTGTATACTCACGATTTACAACTTACCACCAGGAATGTGTATGTCAAAGTTCATGTTTTTATCTATGGTCATACCTAGTTCTAAAAGTCTGAATCGAAATATAGATGTTTATTTTTCGAAGCTTTGTCTTATGATATATTGAAGAAACAAATTTTTTAGATGAAGACAGATGTGATATGAATTTTTTTATTACATCTAATTTTTTTATTTATTGTTTTTTACAAATATATTTAACTAACAATATTTTTATCTTGTAGGTTATGGTTATTGGACATGAATCAATCCCAATGAAGCTTTAGGTGGAAACACACATGTGGAGTGATGAATGCTAAAAAATGGTGTAGCAGTTTGTGGATAGCCAAACTCAATACTTTGTGATATGTTGGCTTTCAACCATTTTTTTTCCTTTGTTATTATTTACTTGAATTTGATGAATTTATTTTTTCTTTTCAGGAGATATGTAACAACCGATTAAAGGAGAGATACAGAGATGATCCTTCAACCCATCTAGATATCAATCCGGATTTGTGGTTGGAGGAAGGATTATCTAGTGGACTTGATAGAAATCGAGTATATGTACTCTCTAACACTATGATTGAGAATATATAGATAGGGGTGATTATTTTCAATTTGGTTTGATTTTTATATGAAAAAAAATTAACCAAACCAAAATTATTATTTTTTAAAATTTAAATCAAAATTGATTTAAAGTGACTAGTTTTGGTTATGTTTGGTTGGTTTTTGTTATTCAAAAACCAATAAAACCAAAAAGCAAATCTTGTTTCTGCTATTCAAGAACTTGTTCCAATGTATATGACCAAGACATGAATGAATTCTATTTAAAATACAAGCAAAATCAAAGTTGCAAATTACAATATAATGGAAAAAAGAGAGACAAAAACCCATAAAATATTAAGAAAAATAAAAACTAGAGATTAATCAATATTGGAAGGAATATATATATATATATAGTGAATGAGTTGGACCAAAATGAGAGCTCAAATTTTGTACTTCTATCAAATATTTATATTGTCCATAGTCATTTTGGAAAAGCAACAATTGAGCAAAGGCTCTCATTGAAAAAGAAGCAAATGGACATATCCTAGATGTAGTTTAGCTTGGTTGAAGTAAAAGGTAAAGTTCATGAATTTATTGCTAGGAAACGAAGATAATGTGATGGAGAAGATAAGATGTAGGGAGGCAGGGAGAAAAAAGGGAAGGGGGTTGGGGGGGCGGCTACGAGTGTTGGAGTGTTGTTTTGGGTTTAGGTTAGTGACTATTTATACTATCTTTTTATATATATATTTTTTTAATCTTTTTAAAGTTATGGTTAAACTGGTTTGGTTTATTCTAATTCATTCGGTTTTAGGCATTTAAAACCAAACCAAATTAGGAATTCTTTTAGGTTTTCTAATCGATTAATTTTTTTCTCTATTTGGTTTTTCTGTTATTTTTTTATTTTCTTGATTTAATCGGTTTTTTAGATTTTTTTCTCACCTCTACTTGTAAACAACTTGTAGTGTTTTGATTGTTGAATTCTCATAGTCAGTCATGAGCACTCAATCATCAGAGTTCATAGCCTTATTAAATCGAGGAGTATAAGAATATATGACTCATCTCAATGAAAAATATGAACAACTCATTGTAGATTATGAAGAACTCCGCCAAGTGTTATTGAAAATGAAATCACAAATTGGAGGCACGTATGCGCCCCTTAATTGGCCCCACAATCCCCATGACGACTAAACTCCTCCTTCTCCTTTAGCGCCGCCTCTATTTTAGTTTTTTTTGTATTTGAACGTATATATATATTTAAATTTTTAATAAATATTTGATTTTTTATATTAAGATAATTTTTTATATAATTTTTATAATTTTTATATAATTTTTCTGCTTTTGTTCGATTTATTTTTTAAAAAATATATATTTTTAAATAATTACTGATGATATTACCAATGGAATAAGTATGTCGGTATATTTCAGAGAATTGAAAAATAATTACTACAAATATCATCTCTATTGTTAACTCACTTACAAACTTATTCCATCGGTATATTCCAAAAAGTTGGAAAACAATTACATCAAATGCTATTGCTATTGTTAATTCATCGATAGAATAAGTCAGTCAATATATTTCAGATAGTTGAAAAGGAATTACTATCAATACCCCTATTACTGTTAACTCACCGTTAGAATAACCAATGACATTTTGCTGGTGATATGTAATTTTACCAATGGAATTTATAAAGTTCTTCTGTCAGTGATATGCTAAATTGTATCAAGAGAATTACTGATAGAATGAAGCAGATAATCTTTTTTACACGTATTTTTTGTTTGTAAAACCATTGATAAATTTATTAACGTTGGACTCATTAATAAATAAAAAATTATCAAAGAGTGTTTTTCGAAAGTACGGTGTCCATCCATAATCCCATCAATAAAATAATCATAGATAGACTATTATTGTAAATATTAATAAAAAATTTCATTGCTAAAATTATTAAATCTAGTAGTTGGAGAATAATTCATACTTGATAATATAATTTTTTTGATTTTTGATTTGGTTTTTGGGGAGAGGGGATTTCGTAAAAATACTGTATTTTTTTTTAATTATGAATACGGATCCTTCCTATTCTAAGAAGAAAAAAAGAGAAGATAATTGGTATAAAAAATGATGTCCTTGTATTCAAACTCCGAAGAGACAATTTAGGTGTTAGAAGTTCGGAGAAATGTTAATAGTTGCAAACTTTGAGAGACTTCACACCGAACAATTTCTTCTGTTCAGTTGTAACATGTCCCCACAACATAAATGATTCATCGCAAAGGTTTGTGTTTTGCAAAGTTATTCGGTTTGTCTTCATGCTTCTTAAAGTGTGATGATCAATACAACTTGCGTTATTGTTGACTAATTGATCTTGAAGAGCAACCAAGGCAACCTTTTATCTCGAGGGCTAAAACATATCGGTTGACTCGTATAATTAAGGGTGCTATTTGCATTATTGTTTTTAAAAAATAAAATTGGAAAACATATTTTCATATCTAGAATAATAAGGGGACAACGATCTAGTTCAATATGAAAATTTCTTTTTGGATGCCCTAGCTATATATTTTGGAGAAGAATTAACTTGATATATGTATTTTTTTTTTTTAGATTAACATAGATGTTCGGGCCAACTTGTGCGCACTACGACTAATCTTACGATTAACTTAATATATGTATTTATTTTTTCAGTAGTAAAGATGGTGCTTAAATAAACCATAAATTAAAGGTTCGGCTCATTCTTTCAACTATGATGGCTGTAACTACATTCACCGAAAGGCAATAGGGTTTCAATTGTTGAACAATGATACAAAAGATAGTAATAATTTAAGATGTGAAATTCCAACCTCAAAGCCTCAATTCTGGTAACTAATTAAGAAGCATCATGGCTTTTTTTTATTTTTTTTTCAATTTTTCATCCCAAAGAATGGTTTCAACCCAAATAAAGACACAAAGCTAGCAAAATTTACAGCTGCTTCCCAAAATCAACATTGACAAAGTAGCTTCAATTTATAACAGGGCCACCGATTTCCAACGTGACCCCAGCGCTGGAGGCCAACTAGCCAATGTAATTATTTCCTTCTTTCAATTTTCGGTCCCCTCTTTCTAGAAATTATCAAAATTCAAAGGGAATACAATATAATAAAACAAAACTATACTTGTACATCACATGGAGAACAATCCTCAACCAAAATGAAAGGAGAGTGATATGCAAGCACCTGCAGCCAAATCACAAAATCACTCAAGGGTGGATTCTCTAGCATGGTTGTGTCAAAATGGTGTGGCTTGCCTGCCCCTTAAGAGAGGCAAAAAACTACATCAAAGCTTAAGTTATCCAGACATATCGTCAATCAAATCAAACCCAATCTTTTTTCGCATCATGGGATTATCTAGCATGGGGAAATAATTAAATACCCAGAATCAAGTTTTAAAATAAACAATATATACAACAGAAGATCATGAATTCTTACTATATAAATAAAGACATTGAAAATATTCGTGCAGTGTTTTCGAAGCACTTAGGTGCATACTCTATAATATTTTTGATTCAATGTGTCTGGCCAGCAGCCTTACCATAACCTTGGTATATACAATCAATGATGCTGCATATTTTCAAAGTACTTTCTTCAGGATTCTTTTTTTGAAGAGGGAACATGTATATCTCGGTTATTACATAACGTATCACTTGATTCTTAATTGTGTCCCAAAACAATTAAATTGATCGTTTTCATCTTCAATTTGTCGGACATTTCTCAATCAGGTTCTTCCACTTAAAATCGTCACAATTTTTACCGGAGCATGTGAAATTCTCTTGAAAAAAGCGTCAGTGTCTTGCATAAGATAACAATGATAGTATTTCACATGGATGTGAGGACTAAATTGAAGAACATATCGTACTTTGGGAGCCAACTGAAAAGATTATTCATTTTAAGAACCTAATTAATTAAAAATTAGTACATAGGTTGGAACTGGTACAAGGTTCCCACTTTCTTCAATACTTTAATTTTATCTATATATAAGGTCCATGATCTCAAGTTGGGCTGCCATGATATTAAATATCAACCGGAGCAGTTGTGGTTAATTAGGCCTCTAAAAAGTCAAAAGAAAGTAATTAATTATAAATGCTCACAGGATAATTACAACTCCCCATTTCCTGGTCTATGCTGGTTTCTCCCTTGCAGCATGAGAACTCCTGGGTGGATAACTTTCAATGGAAGCAGATGTTAAGTTTACTTCTCGTGTTTTTTTATATAACGTTGCTTCTTAATTAAAAATTTATTAAAATATTTTTTATTTTTAATATTAACATATTAAAATTATTAAAAAACACAAAAAAAATCAATTCAATATATTTTCAATAATTTTTTTTAAAAAAACTATTACAATTCAAAACATCACATTCATTCCGATATCTGTGTACTTAATTAACTCTATTCTTTGCTGATGCAATTATTTCACGTGACCTTCTTCCAAGTTGCAATTTTTCTGAATATCGCAGTCAAATCTTTTCTATGTATGTTAAAAGAAAACCATATACTACTATTTTTCCAAACTAAAATATAGCTAAATGTGAATCCCCTGGGAGCATCTCCAATGGAGAAGCCAAATGGATAGTCAAAAATAAAAAATTAATATTTTAGCTTTTTTTTTGTTTGTTTTGCACACTTCAATGGAAAAGCCAAACAAAATGCTAAAATGACTCTTCTCTCCCACAAATGTTATTTCTATATATCTCTTTAAAAATCCAAAACCAACAAAGTGGGACCACTAAAAAAATAGACCAATTAAATGTAGATATGTGGAAGAAAAATAGCATTAAACAATATTAAAAAATAATAAAATACTTATTTTTTTCACTCTAATATAAATGGCTCTTCAAATGGCTTTTTTCTATTGGAATAGATATGATAAGATAAACTATATTTATACTATTCAAAATGCTATTTTATCAATTTAGCTTTTCAAAATAGCATTTTGGATTGGAGATGCTCTAATTCACTTCGTATACATAGTATTATGTAGTGGTCAGCATATATATATTCGATGATATAAATTAGCCACAAGATGATACAGTTTTTTGAATAAAAAAATTCATCTTAGTTAATAAATAAAATGATTTCAATATATATATATATATATATATATTACCATTAAATAAAAAAACATATTAACTTAACATAATGTTTTGTTTGAGTCCGACTACCTAGTGATCCTATGCAAATCCAACAATGTCCCATCAATGATGTTCTCATCCAATGGCCTATCGACACACATGTCCACTTTCTTAAGCACTGCCTACTTCACAAGGGGCGGAAAGTCTGGAAAAGGAAGCATGAGGTGGAAGGTATCATTTTAGCCTCCACTTAAAAAAATGACAATAAAAAGTGTGAGGTAGCTTCGTGGATGGTGGAGAGTGACCGGAAGAGATGATACTATATCATATATGCTCTATCAAATGTGATCGTTGATTGGATATAGGGGAGCCCATATCATAATCAACAAATAATTATATTGTGTGTAGGGTACAATATCAACTATCGTTTGATTTGTACTTCGCTAATCAGTTTACCAAACCATTTTATTTTGCAAGTGCAGTTACACATCACTTTGTGTGATTCAGCTAGTTGTGCTTTTTCTTGAAGACTCGACAGAATTTATGTGTCTAGCTGACTGTTAATCATCATTGCGTGCTGTTTAATAGAAAAGTTCATATTAATGGAATGTAGATCAACATGTGTTTTTATCCTTGTTCCTCCAATAAAACCTTAATTTTACTTGAACGTTTCTTTTGCGAGAAAAAAGAAGAAGAAGAAAGAAGAGTTCATGGAGTAGATTGGTTTGCTAGATCTTTCGAGGCATTCCAAGTTCAAGTGGCCACAATTTTTTATATGGGAAAAGTTGAAGAACCAGCTCCTTTCAAGTTCTATTTAGAGATCGACGCTACAAATTTAACCAATGTAAATGAGGAATGACATATGCTGTCATTATACAATGAGATCATGCATGCTAAGATATTCATGCGTTTTTTCAATCTGACTTTTGCTTGGAGTAGAAATCACCTAGAGGCTTGTGCAAGCACTCTAGCTAGGGTGTGGCAGCCTATGTGCCTAACCTTTTCCATGGCAAAGAAGGGAACACCAATGGAAGATCGAATCAAATTATTCTCTTTGATATTTTCATCCTAAGAAAGGCCCAAATACTCTTTAAGAACTGTGGATTTACTTTAAGTGACGTTTTCGAAGGTGACAAATTCCAATGTTTTTTTTATTGGAATGATTTTCTAGCACAAACTGTCCTCCGTGTTATGTTTTTATGTGTGTGTGTCTATATATATATATATATATATAGAACACATCCACATTTTGGTGCCCTTATTGTATATGTTTGTTATGTTTTTATGTGTGTGTGTCTATAGATATATATATATATATATAGAACACATCCACATTTTGGTGCCCTTATTGTATATGTTGGTGATGGTAATGTAACATAATAATAATGATAATAATAAATAAATAAATATCTGATAAAAAATTATTTAAAAAAATATTAATATTTTAAAATACCAAATTGTTAAAAGTGTGGATGTTCATTATACAAGGCGAAATATATAACATTATAGGTGTTTATATGTAGGGTTGGTATCTATAATTATATTATATTATATTTTATTTTAAATAATTTATAAATTATAAATAATTTAATTTAAAATAATTAAACCCGGATAGGTTGAATATATCACGTTGAATTAAGATATTTGTGAGAAGAATATATAAATTTTTTTATTTTTTAATGATTCTAAAAGAAATAAACTTTCAAAAACATATAATTATTTATCTTTGATTATAATTGATATCGCAATGTGTTTTACAGTATCTTAAGCATATAGTTAACACTAAACTTAAAAAATAATATATTGAAACATGCGATAAAAGAATGATATATATAAAAAAATAAAGAGAAAGAAGGACAAAAAAATATTTATATTGAGTATTAGAGCTACTCATTAACTAAATGTTATGCGGGTTGGATCTTGATGAATGGTTTTTAAGAATCTCAACATCTATTTATTTGGGTTTTTGGTTTACCATTATTTGTAATAACCACAGATCACTTGGTTTTTACAACACTAAGCCTGGTTGACAAATTTCTCATTTTCATCTTTCGCCAGAAAACACTTTATGTGAATATCTAGTCATGATTCGACACATCTGATCCCTGGAAATTATAAATCTAAGGTATGTTAAAAAAATGTTCTAAATTTTTCAATAAAATAAAATTATTAACAATTGTTGTTCAGAGAACGAAGAATTTTCTCGTAAATAAGAGGGTAGAAGAAGAGTGGATGGGCTAAAACAAAATGGCATAAACCAGTAGGCAGGTTTCCCTATCAGCTATGGGCCTCTTTAGTTTTGGATCTAATGCAGTTCCTTTTAGTTTATAAGTGCTGGCCTTGTTTGGGCTTCTAAGAAACAGAATATATTTAGAGGGTTCTCACCTCTTTCCTGCAATTTTGGCTGTTTCGAAAAAAAGAAGAAAATATTTTTATTTTTTTTGGGTTGTTTTTCCTTTTTGATTTTTTTTTATCTTGCAATTCCTTTGCTGTGGCTGTTGTATCTTCTGGTTTCTTGCCTCTCCATAAGCAAAGAAGAAAACAAAGGAAAACCACAAAAAAAGAATTAATGCCCCTCTAAGAATGTTAAATTGACATGTATGTGTATATATTAAGGTAATTAGGTAAACATTTACTCATAATTAATTCGCATATAATTATACTATTATCAATATTGACATAAGATATATTAATAATTAGTTTTAAATTTACATTTTAATATATGAAATGCTAAATCTATTAATTAAATTTCCTTTCCTTCGAGAAGTTGGAGGCAAGACTTAGGAATTAATCTTTCGAAGAAACGGTAACGAGCTACTCCACGATCAAATGAAAGAATGAAGGTTCAAATAAGACATTAGAGTTTAAAGAAAACCCAAGTAAATTAAAAGGTTTAAATTGAATAAATTAATTAAGGTTTTAATGTAGAATGAAGGGGTTTTGGTAGAGAAATCCTTAAAAATTTTAAAACTACGGTGCAGAAAGCTGTAAGAAAACTGAACAGAAAGTGGTAACTTAAGAAAGGAAGATAGACAATTTTTTTTTAACAAAAAAAGGTAAAGGACTTGAAATTTAACTTTTTTGAGGAAAAAAAATATTATAATGGAGGAAATTCTCTAAAGAATACTAAATTAATTTATTAAATTCATGTAAATGTAATATTAAAATCGTCGAATTTTTCACCTTTTCTAAAGATTTAAACTATATTCTTTTCTTACTATTGCAAGCCAAAAAGATTAATTATGACCAGGACAAGTTGATTTCAATGATTAGAAGTACAATTTTAGCAGTTAGTGATAATGAGATCAAAGATGTCAGCAAAAAAAAATTTCAGCAGCCGTTGGCCTGACGTTATTGCACCATATATCTGACTTTGTTAGAATCCTAATTAGCCCATATGGCATATGAGAGATGCCACCATCGTGTCGAGGACCAATTGGGATGTTTTTGAATGAAAAAAATTGCTCATTTTGAGCAAGGAATTATTAAATTTTCATGGCAAGAACATGTTGCCGCCTGCCACAAGGTCAACTGTTCATGCACAAATCAAATTGCTCAGATTTTGATTGTGTTAACTGTTCCTTCACGCCCCCAATAAAATCGTTTATAACTATTTGTTTTAAAAGTACTTTTAAAAAGATTTAATTTTTTTTTATTTTTTCTTTACTTAAAATTAATATTTTTTTATGTTTTTAGATCATTTTGAGATGTTGATATCAAAATTAATTTTTTTAAAAATAAAAAATATTATTTTGATGTATTTTCGAGTGAAAAATACTTTGAAAAATAATAGCTACTACACTCTCAAATACGCTAGAGTTAGCATGTTTTCTCGTTCCTCATAAAAAAATTGAGGTTCACATTATAGTTTTTGTTATTGAAAATAAATTAGATTTTTAGATTTTTTCTAAAAAATTAAAAAAGTTGGTCTATCGGCTAGGACTTGGTCTATTTGTTAAAAAATAGTTGATTAATTAAATTGGTAAAATAACTTTTCATTTTCAGATTAGATCTTTCATTACTTAGTTTAATTCCTTGATTATCTTGAACTTAAGACCTATAAATAATTAAATGCATAATTAATAAGTATAGAGAGGAACACATAAGAGAAAAACTCTTGATAAAATTGTCTTCCTTTCAAAGCTTCTTCTTATTCTTTAGGTTGGGGCAAGTTTAGATTTGGATGGGTTTCGAGTTAGATTCGGGTGAGTTTTAAGCTGAGTTTCACAATATCCATACTCTATTTATTATTTATTGGGTCCAAAAAATACTTATTCATTAGAGTTAGGTTAATTGGGTTGAGATTCATCAGATTCAAATTAAATTGTCATCCCTATTCAATTACAATTTCTCATATTTTTTTGTTTTTTATTTTTATATTCATTTATTTTTTTTTTCTGGTGTTGTTGTTGAAGTATTTTTAGTTTTTAATTTTATACTTCAATTAAATTTTTTATTATTATTTTTTTTAATTTGACAATTTTTTTTCCTCTTATTATAGCTATTTTTCAATTCAATTTAAGCTTCCAATTGAAATTTTCTATCCATCTAATTAATGTTTTTTTTTCTCACCCTAATGTATTTTTAGATCCTTTCATGTAATTGATTGTTTTTTTTTTTATTTCATCTTTCAACATTTGATTTGTTAGAAATTCAACTTCATACTATCTTATCATTCTGCATTAATTTTTTTTAGCATTGGTTTTATGATTATCTTCATTTTTTATTTATGAATTTATCTTGATCTCATGACTAGTTAGATCATGCATTTTTCATGCCTTTTTATTTCATCTATATCTTTTTTTGTATTATACAAATTAATTTTTTTAAATATTCATTTTAAAATAATATTGTTGATATGTTTGACCTTAGATAATATTTTTTGTGGCATGAGTTTATTTAGTCAATTTTATTTGTATTTATCTTTTAAGTCATTGGTTTTTTGGATTGTGAATTTATTGATTTAAATAAATAAGTTCAATAACCACAATAGAATGAATGTTTCATTTTATGTGATTGAATATCTTAATTTATATTTATTTTTTAAATTTTGTTGTTGTTAATTAATGACTCTTTTTTGTTCATTTAAAAAAATAGTTATCAATTTATTTAATTAGCTGTTTATGTAAATTTTTCAATTTACATTTTAAATTTTTTTATGTAAAAAACACATTAAATCAACCTGCATATCTATTTTTTTAAACAATTATAACTTGTGGACATATAAGGTGTATTTGACAGTGTGGTAACAATTATTTTTCATTTAAAAATTTATCAAAATAATATTTTTTTATTTTTAAAAAATTATTTTTAATATTAGTATATTAAAATATTAATGAATCAAGTGTACTTATTGGTGATATCCTTACGCATGCATGCACAATAAAATAACAAATAAATAAATAAATATATAATAAAGAAGTATTTTATAAACAAAAGAAGTACGAATATTTCAGAAAAAAAAAAGGAACCATTATAGTGTGCATATGTCCCTTTATAGAGTGGGACATATATAACACTGACTAAGCCCAGTTAATTTCTGATTTTTTATCTTTGGCCAGCAAATACTGTATGCGAATATTTAGTCATGATTAGACACATTTAATCCCTTTAAATTAGAAACTAACGTATGCTAGAAAAATGTCTTGAATTTTTTTAATAAAATAAAATTTTGAACAATTGTTTTTCATAAAACGTAGAATTTTCTCATAAATAAGATCGGTTAGAACAAATAGTTGTCTAAAAAATATAGCATAAACCAAGAGGTAGGTTTCACCATCAGATCTGGGCCTCTTTAGATTTGGATCCAATGCAGTTCGTTTTATTTTTCCCTTTTGATTTCTTCTTTTTTATAGCACTTGCCTTGCTGTGGCTTGTTTGTTGCTTCTTTGTTTCTTGCCTCTCCATAAGCAAAGAAGAAAGCGATGGAATACCATTACAGCAGCACCTTGAATCTCCCATAATGATGCAGCAATAACAGCTTATACTGGACCTCTTCAGTAGTAGCAGCAACATCAGCTTAAGAATCAACACCTCAAACTGGCACAACAATAGTCATAACAGCCTCTGGTAGTAGCACCTCAAAGTATAGTAGACTTGACATAACAGAAGCCTAAACAGCAGCACCTTGTAACAAATTACTCTATCAGAAAGTCAAGTAGTAGCAGCATTGTTTCAGCGCACCAAAACAGTTGTTTCAACATATCAAAATAGTTGAATCAAACACCAACACCAAACATAACTTTGTTCAATTCCAACATTAAAAAAATTATGGCAAATTATTTTTCAGGAAATAATTAAACCACCATCAAGATCAATAATAACAAATGCGTAAAAAACAAAGATAAAAGGGTAATGAATAAAAGATCTCAAGATGAAGAGTTTTCTTTTTCAATCGATTGACTAAGAAATCTTGGATATTTGTGATTTGATGAAAAACAAATACCAAGAAACAACTAGAATAAAGAGGCAACAACTTCAAGCACTTTAAATGGAAATCAAAATTGCTTAAAATCTGGTTGCTCATATGATGACCATTAGAGGTTTACATAATCGTTAGCTTCAGGATCCGTGGGATTAGTCATGATGCGCTCAATCTGACCCGGACACCCACGTTAATCTAAAAAAAAAAAAAATTTACTTAAAATCAAAATTACGTTCTTAATGTTTTTAACAAGTTTTACCTTCAAAATCATTAAAAAAGAGAGTTAAACTTCACTACCACTTTTTGAATTTTTGTTTCTGATTATTTTTTAAAATCACTGACTTGTGCGTGTAAGTTAAAAAGTACTTTAGATAGTATGTCGTGCCATTGAATACACACACATTATATATATGTGTGTATGTGTGTATAAACACAGAAATACAAACACACAGAAATGTGTTGAAAAGTATGAGTAACTTACAGAGTAATGCTCTTCTCTTATGAAAAATGAGTCAATAATGGAATGCTTTGGAGGGTTAGTACCTCAGATTAAATATTCATGATCAAAGTGGTTAGTTTGCTGTCTTTTAAGATTCTTTAATTAGATGCAACCTAGATAAAAGCATGCCTGCAAGAGCTAGACAAAGGAGCAGATGGACATGGTTGCTGTAATTAAGAGAATAATTTAAAAATATTCTAAACAAATTAGGATTAGTTAATTCCAGTAAGTGTTTGTAGGCGTGTGTGTTTGAGACAAAAAGACATATATTCATGCATTTGTTAAAACAGATTTGTCCAAATCTCATTTAAGAAAAAATAAAAGTTTTGTCCCATCCAACAAACATATTAATTAGCAAGGAGCTAGTTGAAAGAGATATACTTCACTCCTTAATCTTTTAGATTTAAATTTTGAAAATAGTACTCCGAAAAATTTAGTTAAATTCATGTAAATACAATATACCAATATTATGAAAGATATGCCATCAAGATCGGATTTTTTTTTTTTTGGTATCGTTGGATCGATAAATCGCACTTAAAGTTATATATTTTTCAATAAACGAATACCTCTGCCTTATCAAACAAAATTGTTCTTCTATATTATTGCAAGCCCAGAAGATTAATTATGGTCAGGACACGTTGATTTCTATGATGTGAAGTAGTAAGAGATAATGAGATCAATGATGTCTTAACTTCAAAATTAACCAAGGAAAATTCTAGTCATTAGCATGACAAGCATAGCTGACGTAATTGCACTATATACCTAACTTTGTTTGAATCATAATTAGGACCATATAGCATTTGAGAGAAGCCGCCATGCATCGTGCCCACGGCCAATTGGGATGTTTCTGAATTAAAATATTTGTTCCTTTTGAGCAATGAAATCAAACTTTCATTCCAGCTACTAGATGGCATGGACATGTTACCGCCTGATACAAGGTAGCTGGAATTAAAATCAATTTTGATTCCAGCCACTGATATCAATCGCATGCAACATTCCTACTCTGTCACGGATCATCGTCGAGCTTTCTTCTTAATATTAAAAAAATAAAAATGGAACCATCATGATCTTATAACAATTAATTAAGTCTACATCAAATTAAAATATAATTCCCACCACCATTTGATTATAATATCAAATTAAATCATCTAACTGGTTTAATTCTTACGGGAATAACATACCAAATGTCTTGTAATGACAGCTTTTTCCTGAAATGAGCGGCGTGTCAAGGCTAGTTATAAAAGAGTTGGCATGTGTCCTTGTGTTCTCATATCAGGAAATTGAGGTTCACAACATAGTCATTGTCTCTTAGACATGGATAGTTTAAAGCTTTCTTCAGGTTTAATCTTTATTCATTTGGTTTTGCTAGCATTTGTCTTTAACTCGGCAAATGCGCAATTGAAGGTAGGGTTTTACAAGGATACATGTCCAAAAGCTGAAGCTATTGTGAAAAGGGTTATGGATCAAGTGTTGAAAGTTGCTCCTAGCCTTAGTGGCCCTTTGTTGAGGTTACACTTTCATGACTGCTTTGTTAGGGTACGTAAGCCATGAATCCATTTCTGATCATATGAAATTCTGAAACAGTTTATGCTTTTTTTGCTTGAATTATAGCAAAACCCTTACGATCACTAGCTAATTATATATGTCTACAGGGTTGTGATGCGTCAATTCTTTTGAACTCCAGTACTGGCCAAGCTGAAAAAGATTCACCTCCAAATTTAAGCCTTCGAGGATATCAAGTTATTGACAGGGTCAAGGCTGCGTTAGAAAAAAACTGCCCTGGAGTGGTTTCCTGTGCAGATATCTTGGCCATTGTAGCTAGAGATGTCACGGCCGCAGTAAGAAATATCTTTCAAATTCATTAGAGAGTTTCTTTTGCAAGCAAAATGTTTGTATTTAACAAAAAATTATCCTCTCAGACTTTGGGACCATCCTGGCGAGTTGAAACTGGAAGAAGAGATGGAAGGGTGTCTAACTTTTCAGAGCCTTTAACAAACCTGCCACCATTTTTTGCAAACATTTCTCAATTGTTGACACAATTTCGTTCTAAGAACCTAAGCAAAAAGGACCTTGTAGTGCTCTCAGGTATTTAAACATTTCAAGTTCATTTTCTTCATAGAGATTCCTGAAACAAGAAATTGAACTTGAATAATTCTATTTATTCTTCCTGGCACGTAGGTGCGCACACCCTTGGCACTTCTCATTGCTCTTCTTTCGATTCTCGGCTTTACAACTTCACTGGAAAGGGTGACACTGATCCCACACTGGATTCAGAATACATAACACGGTTGAAGAAAATATGCAAGGCAGGAGATCAAATTACGCTAGTCGAAATGGATCCTGGAGGCGTCAGGACATTCGACAACAGCTATTATAAACTCGTTGCTAATAGAAGGGCACTTTTCCAATCTGATGCAGCTCTCCTTGACAACAATTACACAAAAGCTTATGTTAAACTTCAGTCTGTTGCTACCGATGGATCCACTTTCTTCAAAGACTTTGGTGTTTCCATGAGAAAAATGGGAAGGGTTGAAGTTCTTACTGGTAAAGCTGGTGAAATCAGGAAAGTTTGCAGCAAAGTTAATTAACTAGACAAAGTTTATTTTCATTATGGAATATATTTTTCTTGTGTGCATGGAAAGATATATATGGCGAATGCCATGCAATAATTTTATCAAGTGCGGAAAGCAGTTGATTCATTAATCAATAATAGTATGCGTAAAATAATGTTTTTTTTTCCCCATTAATTGTAAGACCTTATAAGCATTCATATGAAGTCTTGCAAGATTAGTTTTTTATTCTCTTTTATTATTTTTTGTCTAATTGTTGTGCATGCCAACCTCTCAAACCCAATGAAAATGCATCCATTCAATTTCAAAATTGGACTGGCAATTAATGAAGCGATACCGTTTAAAATTAGTTGGCATGTTCAGATTCTAAGGGACTTTGATGTAAAGAACAGGAAATGAAGAATTATGATAGCAGAATGTAGACACTCGATGATTAATAGCTTACATTTTGTTGTTCAGTGGCAACAGCTTTTTTTTTTTTTTTTAAAGAATTAATTTAATTAAAAACTTAAATTATTAAATGAGACTTAAAATGTAATTTATATTATTTTTTAATATATTTTTTAAATATAAGTTTTTTGGGTTTTAAACTTGCAAAAATTTAAATTATGTTATACTTAACTTTTATCAAATAAATAAAAAAGATGAGATTCGAACTTATAATTATTTGATTATTAAATCTTTAATAAATCAATTCATTTTAAAAATTTAAATTATTAAATAAAATTTTAATATATAATTTATATTATTTTTTTATTGTTAACCAGTAATGCATAGAGAAACTTGTGGTCGGCTTGTGGCCGGCTATAATTCTAGTATGAATAGAGAAACTTGTTGTGGTAGGCTCTACTTATGGTAAATTACTACAAATATAAATCCTGCTTCATCATGAAGACCAAATTAATTCACATTGCAGAGATCGATTGCAGTAAGGAGTAATAAGACTGAAATTCCACTATTAACCAGTTAAACAATTTTTATCCATTCGAACGCTATTCTTGTAATATTTTTCCAGAATTTTTTTTATGAACAACGAGTGCTTAATTTGTACGGAAGTTAGTCAACTGTGCATGGCAAAGACAGATGTTTTGAGAAACAGTGTTGGCAAGTGTCCATTTACTTCCACTCTGGCACTTGGACAACAAAAATTAATTAACAAATATTTGGAATTAGAAGAAAATCTATAAATAAACAGATTTTGAAATTGCAGAAGAAAGGTTTTTGTTTATTATTTGTTCAGAGAACCGTAAGCAACACACTCAAAAGACTCGCGTTCCTTTTATATACCATAGGCAATAATTATCTTTCCATAAGAAAAGGCTGAGCAATATTCTTTTAATTTATTTGACAGCCTCCATACAGTCTTCAAGGATGATTTGCTTGATCTTGATCTAGTGTTTTCGGATTGTAAAGTTGTTGTTTCCTCATCTGCGACACTGCCATTCTGGCTGGAATTTATTGCTGTTGGAACACCTTCATCAGTACCAAACAGATTTCTATCTTCATCACCCAACATTTCTCCACTAATAGAAGCAAAATTGTAGCTAGTGTTGTTTGAGTCTTCTGCTTTTTTACTCCAGGAATCTTGAGTTACCTACCTTATTACTCCATTGCTTCACACAATAGCTGATATGATTGGAGCATGTTGTGTAAACAGAGAGTAATAATGTGATGTGGATTATCTCATTTACTAAAACACAATTAATCTGTAAAGGACACAGCATAGGAACAGCTTTTATAGATGGGATTAAGTTAATGAATGTATTAGCAGGGAAGAATCCTATTTAGAACAATGCTTATTTTGTTTTTGAAAACTTAAAACAAAAACTCCATGATCATCTTTGACTAGTTAGGCTGTTAGCATCTTTGAAGCCTTTTACAATCCATTAAACCTGTCTTTGATTATATAATTTGGATCTCCATTTCCACAGTAGCTGTTGTGTTAGCATCAAATTCCAATCATTCAACATCACCCATATTAGCATAACCAATCTTCCTGGTCCAATATAGACAATGAGGATTTGAACAGAACTTTTTTTCACCAGTGTAAGAAAACTCACTGTTACATGTGTTATCATTTTGGATTTTATTTTAAAAAAGTACGTGAGAATTAAACTTCTCATGATTCATGAATGCCTTATATTCAAAATATAGATACTTATGTTGAAACTATCTTACGAATATTCAACTCCGTCTCATTTAAAAATAGTTTTTTCAACAAATAAAAAGTTTTTACATTATTGCAACGATTTGGTAGGCTGTCCTAGTCCACTGGTCCAGATTCGATAACAAAAAACGTATGATTTGGCCTTGCATGTTCTTAATCAAATATTTAACAGAAACATACAAGGCATAACCTAGAGCAGGTTTTCTAAGGAAATAATATTGAAACATGGCGAATATCCCAGGGCAGGTATTAAGTACAATTTAAATCAATAGGGATTAAACAAATCTTAATGCTTGCGAAATGCCTGAATCAAAGCAGTGAGCTATTTTCTTAATTGACTGATTGTGATTAAGCACCGACTGATAACCTCACAATCCTGAAAGAAAAAAAGAAAGATAAAAGAGCTGTTTGGATTCAGAACTAGATTTATTCTTTTGAACTCCTTTGTCTGCTTACCAGTGTCTCTGCATGAAGTAGCAGTCGTGTCTGATTCTCTTCAATCTATAAAAATAAATCAAATGCGAACTTCAAATTTACTATAATAAAAATTAATGTTAAACTAGCTTTTCAAAATACTCATTTAATTATTTTTTTATTTGAAATATCTTTATATAAATAAGATGGAAGTGATAAGTATAATATAAAAAATAAAATGAGTTAAATTCTATTTTATTTAAACTTATTTATCAATTAAATATTATAATTCTTAAATAAGATGGAAGTGATAAGTATAATATGAAAATAAAATGAGTTAAATTCCATTTTATTTAAACTTATTTATCGATTAAATTCAAATTAAATATTATAATTCACGATATGTTAGAATGAAAAGGTGTAAAGAACAAATGTTTTATTTCCTTTTGTTTTCTCCCTTTTTGTTCTTTGTTATATTAAATATTCAAATCATTAATTCTTCAAAGAAACGCTTTAGTGCGCTCAAAGTAGCATTTACCTAATTAATTAATAATAATATAGACATCAGAAAAAACAAGTTAAGGAAACTCAATGGTCTAGAATACGATTTGAAATTTCTACTAATAGTGATTTAGGACTGCTCATTAATTAGTTATCCAAATTCGTTCACCTACACGACAGCTTAAATGTTAATGTAAGTTAAAGCTTGCGATTTCAACTTGGTGAGGTTCAAGCTGAACGTAGGAAGAAATTTGATGGGATTTTGTTGGATCCGATGCGTGGTGCAAGGTGCATCTGGCTACGGATGAAAATAAACACAAAAGGTTTCAATTCATTTAGAAATCACTATTCCAAGTTTTAGTTATTTTCTTTCCTTTTTTTTTTATCTCTACATTTTTAATACCGATACCTATTTATAATTGATTTGAGTAATATCCTAACTACAATCTTTTCTATAAGCACCTTAAATTTACAATTTTCAATGCTTATAAGAAAAACAAAATATACTTATCCTACATATCATTTAATATATATGATAATTAGTTTATAGTTATGTCTTACGTTGTTGGTCAAATTAAAATATTTTTTAAATATATAAAAAAAACTAATTATAAAGATTTATTTAGCATTGTTATTAAACTTGGTCTAATTTACTAATTTGAAACTTTTTAATTTAACTTCTTATTTAATTTAAATTTAAAATTAAATTATTTAAAAGTTGTTTTAACATGATCTAATCAATTTGATTGGTCCAAAAATAACCCAACCTACCCAAAAAAATTTTAAGAATGAAATTGATGAGAAAAAATAAAGTTGATAGAAAAAACTTTCTGCTAAACTTATTGTCTAGTATAAATTTAAAATTAAATTGTATAAAAATTGTCCTAATATGAAACAATCAACTTGATTGGTTAAATTTAAAATTAAATTATATAAAAATTATCGTAATATGAAACAATCAACTTGATTTGTTGGTTTAAAGACAATTGGCTTGATTAGTAAAAAAAAATTGAAAAAACAATTGAAAAAAACAAGATAAAGTTGATAAAAAAAAGCCTTTAACTCTACCCTTTTTTCTAGTCTGAATTATTAAATCGTGTAAAAGTTATCTCAAATGATCTGGTTCATTGTTAAAGAATAATATATGTTATATTTAGACATCACAGTGACCACAAAAAAATTTCTTGTTAGGAAAAAAAATATTTGATATTTTATTCTTTAAAAAAAAGTCTAATTCAATATGTTATCACATATTATTATGATCATTAAAAACTTTAATTAATTAATAAAAATTTTATAATATGATACTGATTATATATAAAAAAAGATATTATTACTTATTAAAAATCATACTTGAAACAAATTACATTACTAATTTTGTTTTAAATTGTTAAGTATTTATTGATTTATACTATAATAATCTTCTTATAATATTTCTGATATTATATTAATGAATATTTAATTATAAATATTTTTGACTTAGTATTTGTAAGATATTACATAGAAAAAAAATATTATTGATTTTAACATGAGAATAATTCATCATTTTAATATTAATATCTCTACTTCTGATGTTACTAAATACCAATAATATTTCTAATTTTAGTATTAATAAATATATATAAAAGCTTAACTCAGATCCCAAAAATTAAAGTTCCTCGTTCACCGCAAATATTCAAATTAAAATCAATAGCACACCATACCATATTAACAGTCCAAATATCATAGAGGAATAACAAACACATTTGTTCCAAATTCACAATATATAATCAGTTTGTTCAAGAATGGTTTGAGGTCATGAATTGACCTTCCGAGTTGTTTAGTATGTCCACGGTATACTGGAATGGGGTCCACAGTTTTGCTGGAACAGTACTGGTAACCTCCTAAGTCAAGGGAAAAAGTGGCGGCGCGTGTGCCCACGCGTCACGCCACAGGCACTCTCCGCCATTAAAAAACCGGGAACGAGTGGATCTGGATTGGCTACTTCTCCTCTTCCCTTTGCTGCCGGCGGTGGCTTTCACCGCGACCTGCAAAGAGAAAAACGCACCCTCTGCGATTCTAGGCCGGGGAAGACAAGTGGGGAAGATGAAGGGGCGGCGGCTTCTAGTATCGGGTGTTGATTTCTCCAGGGTAGCAGAAAAAATGGGAAAAGACGGGGGCTTCTGGTTCGTGTGACGGTTGCTGAAGATGGAGCCGAATGTCGTTGGCCAGGAGAGAGACAGGAAAGGCCGGTGTTGGGTCTATGGCCGGTTCTCGAAGAGACTATCCAGAAAAGAAAAATTGTTTGGAATTCCGATAATGATTTAAGTTTAAAATATACTTTTTAAAAAATAAATGTTATTTTTTTATTTTATAAAATATTATTTTTAATATTAATATATTAAAATGATATAAAAATATTAAAAAATATATATTAATTTTAAATTAAAAAATTAAAATTTTAAAAAGACTAGTTGGACAATGTTTTCAACAGGCCCTTAATGATTAGTTTTTTTTTAAGGTTTTCCGCCCCTATTTTTTATGCCTTTCCTAGGCTTTGTATTTTTATTTTTTGATGTCCCTCTGATTTTCTTGTAATGATCTCTTCTTGTGTCCATGCACTGAAAGAATTATAACATGTATAAGAAATAAAGTTTTAAATAATTTTTTTAATTTAAATTTAATTAAAAATTAAATTTTAAAGTGAATAATTATTATTATTTTAATGATAAGGATAAAATAACAAAAATATATTATAGTTTCTAGTTTTTATGCAAGTTGATAAATTATATTTTTAATTAAAATAAATCTTTAGTTTTTTAATTTTATATTTTAACCTTTATAAAATTACAATTAAAAACTAATGGATCAAAATTGAATTATAATAATATAAATTATATTTTTGAATCTTATTTCATATATTAAATTTTTAGGTTGAACTAATTTTTTAACATAATAGTAGAGTTTTGATAATTAAATAATCATGAAGTTTAAATTTTATTGTTTTTATTTATTTGATAAAAATTAAGTAAAATATAACGTAAATCTTTATAAATTTTAAGTTCAAGATGTTTTTAATAACTTAAATTTTTATATTAAATTAATTCTTTAACCTCTATTTAGGTGGTATATAAACAATGTTAATTGCTATTAAAAAAAGGTTTTAAGCATGAAATTGAGAGAAGAAATGATCTACGTAATATATTTTGTAAGAAACATCTAAAAGTGAGATACTCATGGCAACAACTCACATGGAAAAAGGTCGGAGGACTAACGATGTGGTTATAGTTATTCATATACCCTATCCCTTCCATGATCCGGAGGGAACCTTTATCCCTTGTTCTCGTACAACACCAAAGACTAGTATATGCCATCATATTTTGTACTCCATTTGGATTATTCAATAGAGGTGCCTTAACCACAATTAATGATTGCTTGTATCCGAGAATGGGTGCATATCGACAACTTCTCTTCTCTTTTTTATATGGTTTTGGGTTTTATACTTGGTAATTCGGAGTTTTCTTTCCCTTTTCGTGTGCTGAAAATTGATTTTATGTGGTTTGAGAGAAGCGATGTACTTTTATCGAGTATATTAATTATCACCTATTACCAGCAAATGTTTAAGACACTTTAACATATGCTTTTACAAAAACAATAATGCTTTTACCATTTATATGCAAAAGCAATTGAACAAACAATGACAAGAATATATTCTTTTCTTCCCCATGCAAACACCTACAATCCTTAACTTCAAGCCCCGCCTTCCTTGCTACACTACATAACTCAATTCCACAAACACTTGCATTCATTAAAACTCTTTCGAAATTCCCTTCATTGTCTTGCCCATAAAAGATGTCCACCGCCCAACCAATACCCATTCAACATGAACGAGAAGCTCGGCCGCCGAAACGCCACCATTCCGCCAGCTACTATGTCCATCGAGCCCGTGATAGTTTGACCACTCGGGTCTCCAAGATTATATGTGGCGTATTCTTAACCCTTCTATTCATAGTTGGCATTGCTGCATTCATAGCATGGCTCAGTTTGCGCCCGCATCGTCCTCGGATCCACATCCGGAATTTTTCAATTCCAGGCTTGGATCAGCCAACTGGGTTCGATAATGCTGAGATAATTTTCAATGTCACAGCTCGGAACTCGAACCAAGTAATCGGGTATTATTATGATTCAGTGGAAGCCTTTGTTTATTACAGAAATCAAGTGATTGGGTATGCACCTTTAGTTGACTCGTTTTATCAAGAGCCCAAAAATACAACTATTTTGTACAAGGTTTTGAGTGGGGCCACCCTAAATGTGACTAGTGACCGTTGGTCGGAGTTTAGGAATGATCGTGCGCTCGGAACAGTTGTTTTTCGTTTAGATGTAACGGGGATGGTTCGATTTAAGGTGTCCACGTGGGATAGTAAGCGCCATCGGATGCATTCCAATTGTGAAATTGGTGTTAGCCCAGATGGATCCATCTTGGAAAGTTATAAAAATAAGAGGTGCCCTGTATATTTCAGTAATTGATTTGTCAGAGTGTAAGTTATGTAATTTTCTTTGCTGTTGTCTTTATCTTTTTAATTTGAATATATTTTACTTGGATATTGATTTTTTTCCTAAGAGATAGAAGGGTTTGATTAATACATTTCCATCATATTTTTCCTTCACAATGATCCAATTTCTAATAGTTTATTAAGTTATTAATTACTTTATTAAGTTTTCTATCAATTAATAAGTTCTTCAATCAATAATGATTGACATTTAAAAAATAACTATAACTCAATTAATATTAATATCTGAATTAAAATCAAGCCCAGTATACTTCTACCACATTAGTTCATCTCCATTTATTAATTTGGAAGAGAGTTAGCTTGAATACAAAATTACATCAAACTTTCGCTTTCCATTTATTTGGAAGAGAATTAGCTTGAATATAAAATTACATCAAATTGTCACCTTTTAAGATTGCATTTGAGAATGGTAATGATTGTAGTTTAAAATATTTTTAACTTAGATATATCAGATTGCATTTGAGAATGGTAATGATTGTAATTTAAAATATTTTTAACTTAGATATACCTCAAAATAATATTTTTTATTTATTTTTTAAAAAATATTTTTTACATTAGTATATTAAAGCAATTTTAAAATATAAAAAATTAATTTTAAATAAAAAAATTAAATTTTTTAAAAACATGAATTTAACCACCTCTACAAATAGATTCTAAATTCTCTTCCGCGTCTCCAAGGTGGTTAGTATTGCAAGAAAAAAAAATAGATATATAAAAAATAAAAATAAATTTAATTAGAGAGATATAAAATAAATATTTTTAATATAATTTTAGAATTAATTTTTATACTTTCAAAATAAAAATAACATACAAAAAATTAAACTATTTGTATCTTTTTTGTGTAGATAATAACCAAGCATAATCCAAGAAAACAGTCAAAAGACACTTCTTTTTCTTCTTCTTTTTGAAACAGTCAGACAATCCTGACAAAGGGTTCATTCCTTGTTTGAAATGGACCTTAAATAATTCTACAAAAGAAAAGAAAGCTGTGATTCTTCCTCTTTGCCAGACTCGGATTAAACTGTAAAGCGCTTTTTTTTAAAAAAAAAAAAACCCTTTACTGCCACCAATATTCTCCTCAATGTCCAAATCCAAATCCGGATGTAAGAAAAGCCTGAGGTTTTAACCCAATAGTAGATAATAATGCTAAGCAGGAAATTGAGCATCCATAGACTACTTGAACAGCACTTCAGAATTCTTTGTAATTCTTCATTATTTTACTTGCTTGATTCTTTCCTAGCTAGGTTGTAAAGCACACGAAGTACTCTATACATTCCAGGCTTGATGGAAGAAGCTTCCATGCACCTTTTTTTTCTTCTAAAATATCCTTCCAAAGCAAAGCATGTATTCTCTTTTCTTCAACCTCCAATAAATATTCCCTCAAAACTGCCACCTTCGGGCACAAAGCATCAAACTTCTCACTTTTCTTAGTTCTCACTCAAAGCACTATTGCGTCACAAACAAATCATATTTCAAGGTACCTTTAATGGACCCTTAATATACCTCAAAATCTCTTATTCCACCTCTCAAAAAAGGTTATAATAATGTGTGAAACTAAACATTTCCACCTATGGCTTCTCCAAATTATAGGCCTCTTAGGCCTCCTTGCCCTTTGTTTTTGGCTAAGTTTACGTCCCAAAGAACCAAATTTCGCCATCATCGATTTCTCCATCCCAACTTCAGTTAGTGATGAGAATCCAAGGGCTACCTTCAATTATGTTCTTCAAGTTAAAAATTCAGACAAAGAGTCCAGCATCTACTACGATGACATTTTGTTGAGTTTCAAATATAAGCAAGACATGGTGGGAAACAATACAATTCCAAGGTTTTATCAAGGCAAAGATAATAATGCTTATCAACATGTGCCTCCAGTGGATATTAATCCACAGGTATGGAGAGCTCTTTCAGAGGAAATTTCTCATGGAACGGCTAAATTGTATGTTGAGTTAATTACTAGCATTAAATACAAAACTTGGGGTATCAAGAGTAAGCATCATAAGGTCAAGTACCAAGGGGTTCTTCCTATTGGTTCAGATGGGAAAATAAAAGATAAGAAGAAGAGGGTTAAACTGCATCGTTCCAAGAAATGGAAAATAAGGACTAGTGGATTTCTTTCAGCAAATTAATTAATGTATTTTCTCAACTTCTTCTTCTTCTTCTTCTTTATTTAATTAATGTATTTTCTCACAATTAAATCATTTTTCCATAGCCTATATATTTCAGTTTCTTTGTACTATAACTTTTTTTTGTTTTTAATGCAATCTTTATAATGATATTGAATGGCATCTCATGTTTTTAATTACACTAGAACAAGTATTATGTCCTTTCTCCTTTCTATGATAATGATATTGAATGTGCATCTCATGTTTTTCTTCATTCCTATGAATCCTGAAAATTATGACAGATTACAGCAGAGAACAATCACTTTACTATCCTATGTATTATTGTGGGGAATTTGAAATGCCAGAAACAAACTCATTTTTTAAGATAAAGAGCTAGATTGGAATTCCATATTTGATCTCATTTTTCATAGGCTAGCACCTATGGACTCTAATCTCATTTGCTGTGGGAATGATCTGGTAAGAGGTTCTGAAGACATTCTACCCTGGTTTAATTAATTTTGGCTTGTGTATAGCTTTTTGCTCTTGTTTTCCTGCCTTTTATTCTGCTATTATTCTTTCTTCCTTGTTCAGAACTCCTTTCCCTTACCAACTAGATTGTCATTAACTTATTGGTAATCTGTTCTCTTTTAATAAAAACTCGACTATTATTAAAATAAGAAGAAGCAGTCTTTATAATGTAAATTGGAGAAAGTGATTTGTTTTTCATAGAATTCTTCATTTTTTCCCAAGGTAATTAAAACGAAGCCGTTCTTTGAATCATTGTATTTGTGGAATTCGACTATAGTGAATATATGTGAATTTTGTCTGCCAAATTTGGGAATAAACTGAATAACATGATCTGAATATTTAGCACTTTCATAAAAAGGATTTTTTATTTTAGGCAGGGTCATTCCTTCCCCTCTATTTAATTTAGAAAGATTCCCACTGTTTATTTTGTTGAAATAGCATGTAACCTTTTTTATATTTGATTTGACATGATTTGTTTTATCTTAAACAAACTTTTATCTAGTAAGAGATCAAGTTTTCTTTAAAGAATATATTATATCCCTTTTAACAATGCCTCTAAAATTATTAGCTAAAGCAAATTTTTTATTTTGAGCATCTCATCATTGAAACTTTTTTAATATGGCCGTGTAAGCTTGCTCTTTTGTTGAGTAACAATAAATAGTTTTGCGAAGCTTTTCTTGAAAGCTAGGTATGCTAGTGTTAAAGTATGCCACTAGCTTAGCATACAGGTCACTAAACTCATCAATGGAGCCTAGTTCTAAACTATTGTACCATGGATACGCAAACCCCCAGAAGGTTATAAGGAGGATTTTGCGCATTGAGTCATTGTCCTAGATAACCAACTCTAAGTTACCGTATATATTTTGTACATGCTCTCTTGGATCGGTCATGCCATCATAGTTGTCTAGACTTATTTTTGCAGAAACATAGTCCTTACAAAGTTAATTATTCAATACTTATTTGGATAAGAGAGAACCTCTTAATCACTGATAGGAGTTGTAGTTATTCTCATTGGTATGCTTATGTATAGATCTTCTCTTACTCCTTTGTTTGTCAGGCTTTTGGAAGCTCGAGGATTTTGACATGAAACGATGGTTATGGTAACTAATATCCATCTTACAGTAGTCAGGAGGAGGACATTTGGAGTACCGATTCTGTATATGAGTATTGCAAAGGTGCGAATGACCTCTTAAAGAACACTCAGAAATGTCATTATGTGTAGTCTTTCTTGAGTAGTATAATCATCTACGGGCGCGTGGTGCAGCCTGTAGTCATGGCACTAGGGTGTTGTATGTTTCTAAAGGTGTCAAGATCTAAATTTGATCTTGGGTTACAAACACAGTTTGAGTGAGGAGTTGCACCTAACTAATGAGTTTTTAAAGGTCTAGTTGGGTAGAAATGTTAGTGGTAACAAGTATATTTATCTTATGACCTGACCCATGTATGTATTGGTTTTGTGTCATGGAATTGCTTGGAAATGTCAAAAACAAGTTTTAGAAACTGATGGTTTTTTTATCAGTTCCCATAGATGATGCCTCTTGATAAGTCCCAAAATCAAAGATGTTTAAGAATAAGGCTAATATGTTGGATAATTGGTTGATCTTTTAGCTCAAGCAATTTGATCTATTTTTTTATAGTCTATCTGGTACCTTGATATGAAAAACTTAGATAGTTGGTAAGTAGTAACAGGTGATACCTAATAAGACAAGTGACTGGTAAATATAGAAGTAATAGGTTGTGGTTAGTAAGCCAAGTAATTGATAACTAGTGCCTACAAAAGGTCACATTTAATAAATGTAAGGACTATTTGATGATAAAGTTAATAACTTTATAGATAGAGAAAATAAAATGATATTTTAGAGAGATAGACTCTAAAAATAAACATGTTAAAAATATTAAGAATAAAGAGATTGTAAACCTTTGACTTGAAGGATTCATGGTGTATTTATAATCCTTGAATCTTATCCTTTTATGGAGAAGAGAAGTCAAAGTGTAATTTTACTTTTGTGATATTTTGATTTATATTCTACTCAACATAATACGTATTGGATTAGTATAAAATAATACACTACCAGAAATTCGCTAAATAGCAACTGATTTATCGACGGAATAATTCTATTGGTAATTTGAGGTTAAAATTACCGACAATTATATTCCGTTTGTAATTCAGTCGGTAATCACTGACAAAACTTTTTCGTTGGCAGTTACCGACTGAATTACGGATGGAAATGTAACCGTCGTAAAAAAAACAGGTCGATGACGTGGAGGTTTTGGCGGGTTATTTTTTCAGACGGAATCACCAATGGATTCAAAAAGACAGGCTGTACAGCGACCGCCGTTTATATTGCCGACGGATTCACCGATGGATTTGAAATGGCAGATTCGTCCGGTGACGTGTCGATTGTGCCGTTAGAATCATCGACGATTTCACCGACGGAAAATCCGGTGGTGAAACCATCGGGAAAAGTTAATATATGTTCACCTGCCAACCCTCTCCTCCCCTATTTCTCCTTCTTCTTCCTAATCCCAACTCTCCCTAACTGCAACCAGTCCCCCATCCCCCCAAACAAAAATCTCCCTCATATCAGCAAATCAAGTTATATTTCTTGAAGTTTTGTGGTCACAACATCCGTATTCTGATTTATCAATGGATTTTATCAATTTTTGTAAGTAATTCTTTCTTTTTAAATCTTAACATTTAATTAAATGTCAATTTTATTATTTTTTTAGTATATGTATTTTGTTAGTAAATGTACATGTTTTATTGTTATTTGTCAAACAAACTTGTAGTATATGAATGTATAATTCTATACTTGTTATGGTTTGTTTTAGATTTTGTATGATTGTATTGGTTTGTAAATTGTTAAAACTTTATGGAACTACCGAAACACATGTGTTGTTTTGAAATAATTAATAGCTTACTTAATGGGTCCGTTTAAAGTTTTGTCAATGGTAATTTGTGGAGTGGCAATTTCTTTATAAATTTATATATTTTAATTTGTATGGACGTTGATAAATGATAATGAATTTTTAATATTTATGAGAAGTTGTGATTGGTTTGTTGGATAATCTCGAGGTAAAGTAATATTTTTGCAAGTTTATTTACGTAACTTAGTTAATTAATACATTATGTCATCATAATTTTATAGAGGTTCGATATAAATCATGGATG